>NC_034183.2:53712862-53922862 GCF_002021735.2 Oncorhynchus kisutch
CTGTTTCATTCTCCATCTCCCCCTCTTCCTCTCCCCTCTATGTCTTCCCCCTATCCTCCCAATTCTTGCGCTCTCCCTTTCCCTCTCTCCATCCGTCGCCCC
The DNA here is from genome assembly GCF_002021735.2 of Oncorhynchus kisutch. Lineage (NCBI taxonomy): Eukaryota > Metazoa > Chordata > Actinopteri > Salmoniformes > Salmonidae > Oncorhynchus > Oncorhynchus kisutch. The sequence continues at coordinate 53,712,965 of NC_034183.2, forward strand.
CTCTCTTCTGTCTCATTCACCATCTCCGATCTCTCTTCCCTCTCTCCTCTCTCCCCCCTCTCCATCTCTTGCTCTCTCCTCTCTGAGTGATGGCTCATAGAGCAGCGAGAGGTCTAGATATGTGAGCCTGCGCCTCGCCTCATTTCCTCAACTAATGGAGACAAGGAGGCATGGTGAGAGGGGGGGGGCAGAGAGAGAGAGAGAGAAACCGAGCAAGAGACAGAGAGAGAGAGTGAGAGAAGGAGAGAGACCGATGGAGAGAGAGACAGATGGACAGAGAGAGAGAGGGAGAGGGAGAAGAGAGAGAGACAGATAGACAGCGAGAGAGAGACAACGAGAGATAGGGGGAGCGAGATAAAGATTGGACATTGCTTTTACTCCAAACAAAAACCAGGTCACCAAAAGAGGATGCTCAAACACGCCATGTTTTGAAGCTGCCAGTCCTTTTCGAAAAACTCAATAACATCATAGATAACATCCCAAATACCTCAGATAATAAAACCCAAACGTTCCACGAGTGAGTCGTGTCTGACTTTAAAATAAATAATGATTACGCCCGAGGAGACAGATTATGATTCATAGGCTGTGTTCGTGACTGATAAGGCCCTCTGAGTGGGGTTAAAGAGTCACCCAGACGTGGGTGTCTTATTGTGGGCAGTCAGTCATATGAACAGAGCATACTTCACCTGGTCTCCACAGTGGCATGTTCTTTTGGAACATAGCAGATAGACAGGGACGTTTCTATGACAACAACCAGTCTCGTCCCCAACCTGAGCTCCCCATGTAATTCATTAGGCAGCAAGCCACTAGATGTATTATCAGGTATCAGAGAGAAATAAAGTAGAACCACATGAATAAACATTATAAACCCACAACAAACTAAAAGGTGGGATGCATCTACACACAAGCTGTAGCTCCTAAGAATACAGCAACAGAGGTATCCACGCACGCACTCACACACGCACACAAGCGTGCACACAAACACGCACACAAACAAAGCTGGGTCCCCGTTCCTGCCCATCTCCCTCGTGGTGCTCTTTCACCCAGCTGCAGGAAAGTGATTTGGACCCGGGAGCACCCCTCCATGCCATCCATCTGTTACCGTGGGACCGGGCCTTGGTCCAGACAGCTCTGCATCTGTGTGTGTGCGCGTGTGCGTGTGCGTGCGCGTGTGTGTGTGTGTGTCTGTGTGCAGCAGCTGACTGTAGCACACCAGCCAGGCCTCTGGGCTGGCACCGTTCAGCACTAATGCTAGCGCTAGCAGTAAGGGCCTCCAGGGGACAAGACAGGGGGGGCCACACACAGCCCAGAACACAGCACAGCTGAACAGGTTAGAGGGAGGACGATGGAGGGGCTAGCTAAGGCCAGGGATGGGAGGGCTGGGGGGGGGGGGGGGGGGGTATAATTGTCCCTTAGGGGAAACAATGGGACATCGGGTGAGGGCGGATGCTCAGGACGAGGGGTGGAGGGTGAGGGAAAGGAGGTAGGCTAATTGAGCAAACACCTCTTTAGGGCACCAGCCCTCCAACGAGTAGCCAGTCCAACCATTCTTTAGGAGGCCACTGACTGGAAATGAACAATGGACAATTGGAAACCATAAAAAAGCATCTATACTATGTAACTAGGCCATGCTATGTATTACCATAATTGACTAACATGATATCCTTGTTGTTATGTGCTAAAAGTCTAGCCTGATATGTAATACAGTATGTCAAGTAGCACTGTGCCACACTAAAAGCCTGCTAACGGTCATGCCGGTTGCAGGGCCGCACACTAGGCCTTGTCTAGCTGATAAACGCTGGCCTCACCACTGCTTCTTTAAATGCGGGTGACATTTACATGAAGTGCCTCATTTGTGCCAAGGACAGAAGTGTGGTATGTTAACAATTAAAAGGGTGCTTAATGGGGCATGCAAATGCTATTTTGAGAGCATGTTGCGGGAAGAAGAATTGGGCATAGTCTATTAGGAAGAAACCAGAGCAGTGTTCCCCTGAAGTGGGCCAAGGTCAGCACTAGCTGGGAGGATGGCAGGCCTACTATCTGGGATAAAAACTCAGCACAGCACAAAGACACGTCAAACACCTGACAAAAGCCAGTTTAACCCAAACATATATATATATAGAAAGAGATAGAGAGTGAGAGAGAGCGAGAGAGAGATAGACAGAGAGAGACAGACACAGACAGACAGATAGACAGACAGACAGAACGAGTCCCGTCTTGGGTTCAACATTACTCCTCTTTCAAGGCCAGCCTTCTCTTCCCTGCTGCACATCCATGTGTGTTGTTCAGGGTCCTGCACATTGATTCAGTATAGCCTCAGCCCAGCCTCAGATCCACAGCTAGATAAAGCTGCACATGGATCTGGAGAACACTCAACAGTCAGAACCAGTCTAGGAAAACACAGGGAGAGAGTAGGAGCAGGAGGGTCATCGCTGGCCAAAAACATGCCCGGTGTGCAGGTAGCTAGGGCCTGGAACAGAAACAGCTGAAGGTAGTGGGTGATAAGGGGATAGGGGGTGAGGCAGGATGGTGCAGGGATGGAGCCGTGTCTTTGGGAGTCCAGTGGAGGAAACAGAGCACAGAGCATGCTCTATGTGTGCCCCTCTCCCTGGTCCCTCTCTCAGACCCCCTCCAAAGGCTCCAGTGTGTCCCTGTGTCCTGGGCTGGGGCAGAGGGGGAACAGGGGCGCTCTCTGTGCCTTGTGAGGGGGCCAGACTCTGAGCCTCCTGCCCCTACCCGGGTGTGTGTTTTGGGGTTTTACAGTGGGCCCGTGCCTGGCTGGCTGCCTGGGGGTTGTGTGTTCATGTGCCACACTCATGTTTACCATCTGGGAGGAGTCTTTCCTCCACAGAGAGGCTGTGAAGTGGGCAGGACTGGGCTGGAAAGATCTGGGCTGTGCTGGGGGACCTGCCAGTAGCATCGATTACAATACATCCCTTACACAATCACCAACACAGTTACAGACACAGAAGTTCAATAACCCCTCTATTTCATTCCAGTTTCAAAATCCATGTGAAAAAGCCTGGCCTATTGGACTACAGTAGACTGTACCAGTGGGAGCGAGGGGGAGAGGGGGACTTGTTCAACAAACCGCTATTAATGTAAATATCATTGACCTTCAGCAAGCTTTTTCCAACAGACATGGCACTATTTAACATTTGGAGAGTGCGTACAGAATCCCTCTAGTTTGAGAGAGGTTTTCCACCTCTGTGAGAGTACGTAGTTGTGTATGTGGGTCTTTCTATAAACTAGGGGACCAGTGAGGATTTCCTACGCTGGACAACTTGTTACAGCTATTGATAGGTCATTGGTAATAATCTGGCAATTTTTTTCATCTCATTACATGAATATATAAGGGGAGATAATAGTCAGATTCAATCAAATTCACGAGTTGGTGTCTTGATGTACAGTATTTGTCAAAACTTGTGTGACATGAAACATAACTTTTCTGTCCTTGCATTTATGGCAGTGTAAGTTGTCATTATATCATATATTAAGCATTGATCAGTTAAATTAGACATTGAACCCTGTAAGAATCCTGGATCAAGCTGTCTGACAGTTTTTTTGTATAGAGATCTCAGAAATGCAGTGTAACTACGTCACATTTCCTGTCTCCTTATGTCACAGGGTGAAAACTGCTTTCTTGGGCACACAAATCACCCCAAAAAGATTCAATTACAAAATCTTCTAACCAAAAGAGTCACCTTACCTTGATACTTGAAACCTAAATCAAATCTGTCATTAACGTGGTTCTTCAATCATCACGCATAATAATTGTTGGATGTGCATTTGTTGTCCAGCTGATATTTTCACACATCAATCATCTGGTCCGGGAAGGAATTTTCTGAATGACAGTCAAGTGACGAGCACCTGTTGTGATAGCGCATGTGATGCAACAACAGCCCAACTGTTCACGAGGAATGTCCAGAATATCTCATTCATTACACCAGTGAAGACAGTTGTGTTCGGATCCACTTTGAATCTATACTGAACAAAAATATAAACGCAACAATTTATATGATGTTACTGACTTACAGTTCATATAAGGAAATCAGCCAATTGAAATACATTCATTAAGCCCTAATCTATGGATTTCACATGACTGGAGAGGGGAGCAGCCATGGGTGGGCCTGGGAGGGCACAGGCCCACCCACTAGGGAGCCAGGCCCAGCCAATCAGAATGAGTTTTTCCCCACAGAGGGCTTTATTATAGACAAAAATACTCCTCTGTTATATTAGCTGTCCGGGTGGCTTGTCTCAGACAATCCCGCAGGGGAAGAAGCTGGAGTTGGAGGTCCTGGGCTGGTGTGGTTACCAGTGCGTAATTTGAGCCGGAACCTGCCAAACTTTTATCGTTCCAGCACCTATTTGCTCGGATCAGGTACCCCTCACGGCATGATTTATTAACTGTTTCGCTGTACCCACTGTACATATGCTAATAAAAGTGATCAGCATTAAATCAAGTGGCCTCCTCGTTATTTATCCCGCCCCCCCCAGAAAGACCATCATGTAAAAGCACGGTGATCCTTCTGTGTAATCATCCCCTATCCTCCCACACAGATTCCAGACCTGCTCTCTTATTTGGACATAGAGGTCATGGGGAGGGCCGGTGGGGTAAGTAACTGATCTTGACACAGGTCTTGGTAGTGGTGGTCATTTAGTGAAGAGGTCCCTACGTAATCACATCACCTAGCCTAGGCTAGTCGTCTCCCTACTGAATTTGAAACGTGGGAAAGCCAAATAAAAAATTGATAAGAAAAGGCAATCCAAAAATCCAGAGAAAGATGGTGAATCGAACCCAGAACAAGTCAGCGAACTGTCAATGCCGGAGGAGAGGAGCGAGGGGCAAACTGTTCATGATGGCGATGCCTTTGCTAGCAGCGCTGCTAATCCCACCAGTTCAAATTTGCAATTCAATAAGCACTTTGTGACATTTGCTGAAATAAAAAGGGCTTTATAAATAAAATTGTTTTTTTCTTTTGAAGAAGAAGAAGAACAAGCATACGTTTAGCTAAAGATTTTTTATAACTAAACCAAGATAGGCCACAGCCTGTTGTTTCCAATGGGAACAAATTAGTCATAGTGGGCAGAACAAGCAAGGAGGTGTGGGCAGAGCCAAGCACGAGCTAGCGAGATCCTATTGGCCCATTCTAGCATACATCTGCATACTTCCATTAGGGAACGCCTACTCTGTGAAGTGGCGTGTGCAATAACTCAATTTGCATTTGTTTCGTCGATGAGAACATTGCAGAGTATCGACACAAATCCATCTCCTGCCATCTTCTCCCACTGACGGCCACTGAGCTTCCTCTCACTACCATATTTGGTAGAGAGTGGAAACACCAAGTGGATGCTTAACATTTATACATCCGGTGAAATATCTGCCTCATTGTTCTAGCTGTGGTATAACCCGTGGCTTGTCATGCAGAATTCAAAGCTGGACTATAAAATGCAAAAAGGTAGGGCTGGAGGAATTAAACTGGCAAAAGAGTGGGTGGAATGTAAACTGCTCTGGTCGTTAAAAAACAACAAAGATGTTTTTGAACATGCTGAAACAAGGCGCATTTTGAGGCAGCAAGTCTCGTAGACAAGGCTAAATAGGACACCCAGGTTATAGTTAACTCTCAAAATAAATCAAAATAGACACTACAGCCAGAGTCTTCAGAACAGCCTTAGAAGGAGTCTAAACGTCACAGCCACAGGCCTGCTCATGGCTTTGAGTAAGAAATTGACTGTCAGGAGTTAAATTGACTTGACATGGGGAAAGTCATTGTGGGAGGTTTTGAAAACTATGGTAGGATTTTATTTTCTTTACAAACTTGTTCTGTAATGTGAAGATAATCTGTGCTTCATATTCTCACATAGGCAGGAGGCCTATACAGTTGAAGTCAGAAGTTTAAATACACCTTAGCCAAATACATTTAAACTCAGTTTTTCACAATTCCTGACATTTAATCCCAGTAAAAATTCCCTGTTTTAGGTCAGTTAGGATAACCACTTTATTTTAAGAATGTGAAATGTCAGGATAATAGTAAAGAAAATGATTTATTTCAGCTTTTATTTCTTTCATCACATTCCCAGTGGGTCAGGAGTTTACATACACTCAATTAGTATTTGGTAGCAACGCCTTTAAATAGTTTGACTTGGGTCAAATGTTTCGTGTAGCCTTCCACAAGCTTCCCAATTTTGTCCCATTCCTCCTGACAGAGCTGGAGTAACTGAGTCACATTTGTAGGCCTCCTTGCTCGCACACGCTTTATCAGCTCTGCCCACAAATTTTCTATAGGATTGATGTCAGGGCTTTGTGATGGGCACTCCTTAACTTTGTTGTCCTTAAGCCATTTTGCCACAACTTTGGAAGTATGCTTGGTGTCATTGTCCATTTGGAAGACCCATTTGCAGCCAAGCTTTAACTTCCTGGCTAATGTCTTGAGATGTTGCTTCAATATATTCACATAATTTCCCTGCCTCATGATGCCATCTATTTTGGGAGTGCACCAGTCCCTCCCTCCCGCAGCAAAGCACCCCCACAACCAGATGCTGCCACGCCCGTGCTTCACAGTTGGGATGGTGTTCTTCTGCTTGCAAGTCTCCCCCTTTTTCCTCCAAACATAACAATGCTCATTATGGCCAAACAGTTATATTTTTGTTTCATCAGACCAGAGGACATTTCTCCAAAAAGTACGATCTTTGTCCCCAAGTGCAGTTGCAAACTGTAGTCTGGCTTTTTTTATAGCGTTTTGGAGCATTGGCTTCTTCTTTGCTAAGCGGCCTTTCAAGTTATGTCGATATAGGACTTGTTTTACTGTGAATATAGATACTTTTGTACCTGTTTCCTCCAGCATCTTCACAAGGTCCTTTGCTGTTGTTCTGGGATTGATTTGCACTTTTTTGCACCAAAGTACGTTCATCTCTAGGAGACAGAACGCGTCTTCTCCTTCCTGAGCGGTATGACGGCTGCGTGGTCCCATGGTGTTTACACTTGCGTACTATTGTTTGTACAGATGAACGTGTTACCTTCAGGCGTTTGGAAATTGCTCCCAAGGATGAACCAAACTTGTGGAGATCTACAATTTTTGGGGCTGATTTCTTTTGATTTTCCCATGATGTCAAGCAAAGAGGCACTGAGTTTGAAGGTAGGCCTTGAAATACATCCACAGGTACACCTCCAATTGACTTAAATGATGTCAATTAGCCATCAGAAGCTTCTAAAGCCATGACATCATTTTCTGGAATTTTCCAAGCTGTTTAAAGGCACAGTCAACTTAGTGTATGTAAACTTCTGACCCCCTGGAATTGTGATACAGTGAATTATAAGTGAAATAATCTGTCTGTAAATAATTGTTGGAAAAATTACTTGTGTCATGCACAAAGTAGATGTCCTAACCGACTTGCCAAAACTATAGTTTATTAACACGAAATGTGTGGAGTGGTTGAAAAATGAGTTTTAATGACTCCAACCTAAGTATATGTCAACTGTATGTGTGTTCTGCTGTAGTCTACATTGATTTATTTTATTTGAAGTTATATTCCAATATTATGATATTTGTTCTATTGCTACTTTGATGTCTTGAAAATGATATGAAATTTGGGTCTTGTTAGCCCTACAGCTGAGTATGTGTGCATATGCATATGGCCGGTGTTCTGCACTGACATCAAAAAATGTTGATGTACAATGTCTAGAAAATGAGGCTATAAGTAATTCTGACTTGTAATTCTGACTTGTGTAAGCCCCGCATCTACACTCACCTTGGAGAGTGCTGTCCATTTCACCACCATAGATAGTAGACTACTTGGCTGTTTACTCTGTCTGCTGTGCTGCTATGTTGTGTTTGACACTTTTTTTCTCAATGTGTTCCGGTAACTCAGAGCCCCGCGGATAACCCCCACCCCCCCCCCCTCCCCTCACACTCACGCTGTGCTCTCACGATTTACAAATGAAGCACTGGTGGTGACACGTGGTCTGCGGTTGTGTGGCCAGTTGGACGTACTGCCAAACAGCTCTGGTGGACATTCCTGAAGTCAGCATGCCAATTCCACACTCCCGCAAAACATGACATATCCATGGCATCGTGTGACAAAACTGCAACTGAGTGGTCTTCTATTGTCCCCAGCACAAGGTGCACCTGTGTAATGATCATGCTGTTTAATCAGCTTTTTGATATGCCAAACATGTCAGGTGGATGGATTATCTTGGCAAAGGTGAAATGCTCACTAACAGGGACGTAAACACATTTGTGCACAACATTTGAGAGAAATAATATTTTTGTCAATATGGAATATTTCTGGGATCATTTATTTCAGCTCATGAAACACTTTACATGTTGAGTTTATATTTTTGGTCAGTATAAAATCCCTAGCGAATTGATGTTGATCATCTGTTGCTGTCTGCTTGATTTACAGCAGGGTCTCGTTAGATTTAACAGAGAAAACATGAATGTAATGAGTTCATGTTTTCATATGTTTCTGTGCCTCCGATTGGACTCTGAGCCTACTTTGCACAATTGTGTAGAATAGACCATTGCGCAACATCCAATGCTATTCCTATGAATTATTCTGGATATAATGACAACAAATGACATAGCCTAGTGGGTTTACTCACAATATGATCTGGTAATGAAATAACATGACATACATTTTGTTTTCCATGTTAACCCTGCAATGTTAAACAATACAAGGGGCTTGAAGTAGCCTACTTGAACTTGAATTTGGAGCTCAGTAATTAAAGTACTGGAATAGGCCAACCGTGAAAATCAGACATTTCCTCAATTTGGTGCTTGAAAAGTCCTTGTAATTATTGTAGCCAATTTATAAGTTCTCCTACTCCCTTATAATTATCCGTGAAAACAACAGTTTTTGTGAGAGATGCGGCCATTTTCATTTGTTTCCTGCAGCTTCAATTAAAGGGTGTTGCGCTGCTCTGTTGAGATAAAACCATGTGTGGTTATTATGAGGACGACAACATCTGTTGACTTCAACTTCACTTTCCATACAAATCCTTCCATTTCAAAAAGGAACCTGGATTTGGGTGAATTTCTTATTATAAAAACAGCGATGGTGAGATTCAAGGGCTGAGAATAATGCTGCCCTGCGTCAGCCACATAGGCTACAGGGAAATCCCCATGCATCCAATCTATTTAGTCAGGCAATGTCCACATTATTCTCACATATTTTAGAATGCAATAGAATTTGCATATCAATGCATTGGCAAAGGCCTAAAGAATCCTTATTTCTAAAGTGTTAATGGGGGGGGGGGGCTATATAATTACAATATATGTACAATTATATAAACAATACATTTGTATAACATTGCCTTCCTTGAAAATGACAATGAAGTGCTTGAAAAAGTCCCTGAAAATCCTTGAATTTGAATAGTCAATGTCTGTATGAACTTAAAGGATGTATAGTCCTAGTTATATGTGGTTGTATAGCTGGAGATATGGGCTGGAGTTATAGGTGTATGTGATATGTAGGTCAGTGTATGTGATGTGTAGATCAGTGTGTATGTGATGTGTAGCTCAGTGTATGTTTAAAAAAATTTTTTTTTAATTGAACCTTTATTTAACCAGGCAAGTCAGTTAAGAACACATTCTTATTTTCAATGACGGCCTGGGAACAGTGGGTTAACTGCCTGTTCAGGGGCAGAACGACAGATTTGTACCTTGTCAGCTCGGGGGTTTGAACTCGCAACCTTCCGGTTACTAGTCCAACGCTCTAACCACTAGGCTACGCTGTGTAGGTCAGTGTATATGTGTGTAGGTCAGTGTATGTGATGTGTAGGTCAGTGTATATGTGTGTAGGTCAGTGTATGTGATGTGTAGGCCAGTGTATGTGATGTGTAGGTCAGTGTATATGTGTGTAGGTCAGTATATGTGATGTGTAGGTCAGTGTATGTGATGTGTAGGCCAGTGTATGTGATGTGTAAGTCAGTGTATATGTGTGTATGTGATGTGTAGGCCAGTGTATATGTGAGTATGTGATGTGTAAGTCAGTGTATGTGGTGTGTAAGTCAGTGTATATGTGTGTATGTGATGTGTAGGCCAGTGTATATGTGTGTAGGTCAGTATATGTGTGTAGGTCAGTGTATGTGATGTGTAGGTCAGTGTATGTGATGTGTAGGCCAGTGTATATGTGTGTATGTGATGTGTAGGTCAGTGTATGTGTGTGTATGTGATGTGTAGGCCAGTGTATATGTGAGTATGTGATGTGTAAGTCAGTGTATATGTGTGTATGTGATGTGTAGGCCAGTGTATATGTGTGTAGGTCAGTGTATGTGATGTGTACGTCAGTGTATGTGATGTGTAGGTCAGTGTATGTGATGTGTAGGTCAGTGTGTGTGATGTGTAGGTCAGTGCATATGTGTGTATGTGATGTGTAGGTCAGTGTACTTGTGTGTATGTGATGTTTAGGTCAGTGTATGTCATGTGTAGGTCAGTGTATATGTGTGTACGTGATGTGTAGGTCAGTGTGTATGTGTGTATATGATGTATGTAATGTGTAGTTCAGTGTGTACGTGATGTGTAGGTCAGTGTGTATGTAATGTGTAGGTCAGTGTGTATGTGTGTACGTGATGTGTAGGTCAGTGTATATGTGTGTACAGTGGGGCAAAAAAGTATTTAGTCAGCCACCAATTGTGCAAGTTCTCCCACTTAAAAAGATGAGATAAACTTTTGTTATTGACCAAATACTTATTTTCCACCATAATTTGCACATCACTTTACGTGATGTGTAGGTCAGTGTATGTGATGTGTAGGTCAGTGTATATGTGTGTATGTGATGTGTAGGTCAGTGTGTATGTGTGTATGTGATGTGTAGGTCAGTGTGTATGTGATTTGTAGGTCAGTGTATGTGATGTGTAGGTCAGTGTATATGTGTGTACGTGGTGTGTAGGCCAGTGTGTATGTGTGTATGTGATGTGTAGGTCAGTGTGTATCTAATGTGTAGGTCAGTGTATATTTGTGTATGTGATGTGCAGGTCAGTGTATATTTATGTACGTGATGTGTAGGTCAGTGTGTATGTGATGTGTAGGTCAGTGTGTATGTGATGTGTAGGTCAGTGTGTATGTGATGTCTAGGTCAGTGTGTATCTAATGTGTAGGTCAGTGTATATTTGTGTATGTGATGTGTAGGTCAGTGTATATTTGTGTATGTGATGTGTAGGTCAGTGTATATTTATGTACGTGATGTGTAGGTCAGTGTGTATGTGATGTGTAGGTCAGTGTGTATCTAATGTGTGTGTGTGTATGTGATGTGTAGGTCAGTGTATATTTGTGTACGTGATGTGTAGGTCAGTGTGTATGTGTGTATGTGATGTGTAGGTCAGTGTGTATGTGATGTGTAGGTCAGTGTGTATGTGTGTATGTGATGTGTAGGTCAGTGTGTATGTGATTTGTAGGTCTGTGTATGTGATGTGTAGGTCAGTGTATATGTGTGTACGTGGTGTGTAGGCCAGTGTGTATGTGTGTATGTGATGTGTAGGTCAGTGTGTATCTAATGTGTAGGTCAGTGTATATTTGTGTATGTGATGTGTAAGTCAGTGTATATTTATGTACGTGATGTGTAGGTCAGTGTGTATGTGTGTATGTGATGTGTAGGTCAGTGTGTATGTGATGTGTAGGTCAGTGTGTATGTGATGTGTAGGTCAGTGTGTATCTAATGTGTGTATGTGATGTGTAGGTCAGTGTATATTTGTGTACGTGATGTGTAGGTCAGTGTGTATGTGTGTATGTGATGTGTAGGTCAGTGTGTATGTGATGTGTAGGTCAGTGTGTATCTAATGTGTAGGTCAGTGTATATTTGTGTACGTGATGTGTAGGTCAGTGTGTATGTGATGTGTAGGTCAGTGTATATGTGTACGTGATGTGTAGGTCAGTGTGTACGTGATGTGTAGGTCAGTGTGTATTTGTGTACGTGATGTGTAGGTCAGTGTGTATGTGATGTGTAGGTGGTCACTGTCACCCCAGGGTCTTTATTCCACTGGTGGTCTTTCTACCATCTGAAAACAGCCTAAATGTCATGTTACTAGCTTGTTTTTCTCAATTCAAATATCTATTGATCCCAGCCAAGCAAAGCAATAGTATTTGAGATTCAACCTCCTAGAAGTTGTTTCATTCTTTAGTAGATGTTTACTGAGGCTTTACAGAGCCAGTGATTCAACACCACATCCAGAACACACAGAGGCCACAGACACAATCAGGCCCAAACGTTTAGCTCAACTATCTTGAGAGCTGGTGCAGATATGTCTTAAAGAAATATTTCATAATTCTGTCCATATTGCCTACTGTACATGTAGTATACTTTAAAATAGCACATAGAGGCCTGTCTGAAAATCATCGGTCAACACATTGATGGTGAGTCATGGCCAATAGGACTGCACTAATCAAAAAGGCATTGTCATGATGTCAAACGTATAAGCACATCATTGAACGTGGCCATTCCTCCTCCATTCCACCACAAAGGCTCTGACAGAACCGACCCAGGTGTAGAGGGAAGGGGAGGACATACTGCTTTAAAAACCGCAGCCTATTCAGATCTCTTAATGGTGTCCATTATGAGGCTGGGGAAGCTGTTGTTCATTGGCAAGGCTGAATGGTTTCACAGAGAGCCACGTTCAGCATCACCACAGCAGCAGGTCACCTATTCACACACTGATTAGTGTTTAACAGCAGCAGAACTAAAAGCCTTTTCCAATACAGCCTCATATTAGAGGGACCTTAAACAACACACAGGCACACAAGCACTCATCGACACACACACGCGCACGCACGCACACGCACACACGCACACACACACACACACACACACATTCTTCCTCTTTCTCCTCTCTCCTCTTCTCTGTCAGTGGGGGACATTGTGATCGTTAGCTGAACCCACCTCTGTTGTTTTGTCAGCAAAACGCTCCCCAGAGCAGAGCACTTATCACGGTAGAGAAAGACTCTCCTTTCCTTACAGCGAAGGGAGACAAAAATATATGGTTCAATTATAGTGTCTGTCAGCCCTGCATGAGCTTGTGATGGACTGAGTCGAGTTGAGCTTGATGCTGGAGAGAGAGAGAAAGGGAGAGAACAATAAAGAGAGAGAACGAGAAAGAAAGAGAGAGAGAACGAGAAAGAAAGAGAGAGAGAACGAGAAAGAGAGCGAGAGAAAGAAATAACTCAATTCTCCAACTAATGCGGATTGCAAAATGCAGAGATTCAGTGATTCAACTGGCACTGTCTCATCCACAAAGTCTCTGGTATAAGAACAGACAACTGGTGTGTTAAGCGATACCAGTCAACTCTGAACAAACCAACAGGTATGAAGCTGAAGGCAGTGAATCTGATCCACTGTGAAGCACTTTGAGATTCATAATAAAAAGCGCTATGTAAATATATCATTATTATCAAGCAAGAGTCAACCAGGGACCCGAGAGAGAGTCAAACCTGTTACCTAACAGAAGTGATTCAGTGAGTCATTCTCCGCTAGATCGTGAGGAGGGTGTGCAGACGGACTGGAGGGAGAGATCTATCTGTGAGTCGCTGCAGGGCAAAGTGATTCAACCAGCCAGCCAGTGGAGAGAGGTATAGTGGAAGGAGAGTCTGGAGAACAGGGAGCTGGCTTTGGTCTTCTCATGTATTCTCAGACAGGCAGACAGGCAGACAGGCAGGCAGGCAGGCAGGCAGGCAGGCAGGCAGGCAGGCAGACAGACAGACAGACAAGAGGCCTCAAACAGAGAGGGAATGTACAACCAACCAGCCACACACACACACTCACAACAACAACAGCACTTAAATTAACTAGAAAGAGAAACACAAAGAGAGAGTCAAAACAGACAGTCGGAAAGATGAAAATGTATACCCAGTCTACTAAGGCAACATGTACATGTAAAACACACAGCACAGACAGAATACACACATACTGTAGCAGAAGGATGTATCTGCATGTGCGAGACGGGCCTACAATCTCAGCTGTAATCAAAGGTCAGTTGGTATGTGATAGAGGAGCTAAACTCCACTCCAATCTGAGGAGCTAGTGGCAGGGGGGGAGGCAGGGCCAGGACAGATGAACAAATATTACACAGCCCTTCAGAAAGCAATTCCAGTCCAGTCCCGACCAGTTATGACAACTCCACAGGTTCAGCACCTGCAGCAGCACGAGGCCAACCAAGTTAGCCAAACAAAAGCCATAGAAATCCCCAGCAACAGCTCTCTTGCTGTTGCCACACCTCAACATCTCGGTAAGACAAATCAACAACAGTGTGTCTATGACAACCCCCTAGCATCGGCAAAGGCACCAACCGATGGTGAACCAAGGTGACCAAACGCACGGCATCTAAAACACTTCGTGGTCGTCGCCACACGTCAGTGTGACAGATCAACAACGTGAGAGGTACTGTTCCTGATTTTGATTTCATTTTGTTTCACCTTTATTTAACTAGGAAAGTCAGATAAGAACACATTCGTATTTTACAATTTAGCAACTGTGAATTTAGGCTGATCGATAAAAGATGGGGGACGTGTGTGTGTGTGTTCTGGAGCCCCCTGCTGAGAGGTGGAATGGCTGTGATTACTGTGTTATTAGCAGAAGAGAAATCACAGCCTGGATCCCAGAGGACACACACACACACAGGTATGGATTAGTGCACATCACGCCGTCTGACCAACGCCTGTCGCATCATTAGGTCACTCTTCACAGGTATGAGTCATTGGAATGGGGCTTGTAGCGTGTGTGTATCAGGGTCTGTGTGTGTGTATCAGAATGAATATGTGTGTGTGTGTGTGTGTGCGTGTGCGTGTGTGTGTGTGTGTACACACTGTGCAGTTCATATCACCTTTAGAGATGAAATCAAGGCTGTTTCTATGTGAAACAGAGATTCTGCCTCAGGTTCGCCCACATTGTCGCGAACCAACAGCCATTCTGTAGCTCAGCCAATGCAGCAGACCAGACGTCACGCTGTCCAACCGTGGCTCTTAAAGGTGGATATATTTTCAAACAGACTCTGCTCAAAGGAGGAAGTGCTATTTAAAAGCAGACAGAGTATTATTTTATTCATCGGCTCTTTTGGTCACGGAGGTCTCCGAGTGGCTTATTGGCTTCATTTGAATTGCCCCTTTCTTCCACCTAGATATATATGATATAGATAGATAATATACGGATAGAACTAACCTTGAGGAAGTGCTTGAGCTTTTAGGGAATAAAGACTCAAACCAACACTTGTTGAAGGTGAATGTACCTGTAGGTGTACATGTAAAACAAGTCTCCGAAGCATGAGTGTGTGGGGGCTGAACGATGTACAGTTATTACAGCTAAATCTATATCCTGAGCACAAAACAGACATGAAGGATGATTTGACTGTTCCTGTCCATACTTCCTGAATTCTTACTCTTGCTCATTTTCCAAATGCTCCGAGTCTAAGGGGAGTGGTCCGTGTTTGTGTTGAGGTGCTGGGGTGAGGTGTCATGTAAAGGCAGAGAGGGGTTAGGAACCAGGAACCATTTTCAATATGCAGACCATTGATACATCTGCGCTTTAAACCATTTCAGCTGTGTTTTATATTGAAAGTCAACCGTGTTGTTTTGCTTCAATACACTGACCAGGGACCTGCAACTATAGTTTTCCTTCACAGAAAATACAGTAGTGCAACACAGTCGGCGGAAAAATTGCTTCATTTTCATCAGATGACAGAAGTGCAACGCTATTTGCCAAGCAGCCACACAAGTAAATGAGCTTACAATGAAAAAGCAAGCTCAATTCCTTAAAGTTTTGCTAGAAGTTAATCTTGCATTTTACCGAAGTAAACATAGAGCACTGACGCCAGGGTAGCCTAGTGGTTAGCGCGTTGGACTAGTAACCGAAAGGTTGCAAGATCATATCCCCGAGCTGACAAGGTACAAATCTGTCGTTCTGCCCCTGAACAGGCCGTCATTTAAAATAAGAATTTGTTCTTAACTGACTTGCCTGGTAATTTTTTTTTAGGCTACACTGAGAAAAGTACCATAGAAAAACAGCTACACATCGGTCAGAGCGCTGTTTGCTGACAGAATCCCAGTTCGTGAAAAGCGCAACTGCAGCATAAAATGTGTCTGACGCTGAAGCAGTTAAGATCTGCGTTTACAAAACGCAGCAAGATATTTCTTACTCGTTTTATTTTTTTTTCTGGGCAGAATTCTGTTTTTTTGGCAACCATACGGCGATGCAGCTCCCTTGGAGTTGTGAAGAGACAGATGGATCCTCGCCAACTTTTTAAAGAAACTTCCTCACAATCTCTCACCCCAACACGACTTAGCTGTTTACCCTAGGGTGTTACCCAAATATACACACAAATAAACACACACACACAGCAGCTGCTCTTATGGAACGACTCACATGCATGGTCACAGACTTTGTTCAGCACATGGACAAGCTGGGTTTACATCTAATGCACATATGGTCAAATGCAGGTATATATACGCTTGTATTCTAGTGAAAGGTCAAACGCATTTAATTTCATCTCATTCTTTCCCAAACGTTTTTGTTGGTCTGTGTGTGTGTGTGTGTGTGCGTGTGTGCATTTGAATCTTGCCATAAAAGCAGCTGTGTGTATATTTGTTTGTGTGTGTGGTTAGAAGTCTCTCTAGGCTGTTTTCATCATATGAATACATTCTGGTATCTTCCATTTTCATCTCCTCTATCCCTGCCTGTATTTTCTAACGCGGTTGACATTTGTTTCTCTCTTAATGCTTGTCCTATTATTCTGTACCTTTCTCTCTTAATGCTTGTCCTATTATCATGTACCTTTCTCTCTTAATGCTTGTCCTATTATTCTGTACCTTTCTCTCTTAATGTTTGTCCTATTATTCTGTACCTTTCTCTCTTATTGCTTGTCCTATTATCATGTACCTTTCTCTCTTAATGCTTGTCCTATTATCATGTACCTTTCTCTCTTAATGCTTGTCCAATTATTCTGTACCTTTCTCTCTTATTGCTTGTCCTATTATTCTGTACCTTTCTCTCTTAATGCTTGTCCTATTATCATGTACCTTTCTCTCTTAATGCTTGTCCTATTATCATGTACCTTTCTCTCTTAATGCTTGTCCTATTATTCTGTACCTTTCTCTCTTAATGCTTGTCCTATTATTCTGTACCTTTCTCTCTTAATGTTTGTCCTATTATTCTGTACCTTTCTCTCTTAATGTTTGTCCTATTATTCTGTACCTTTCTCTCTTAATGTTTGTCCTATTATTCTGTACCTTTCTCTCCAGGATATTCACTCCCTTTGCTGTGTTTTATTCAGAACTGTATTGTGTGACTTAGGTTGGAGAAAATGTCCTTGGGATTGAGAAAGGCATAAAACACATTATTTATTGCCGTAATTCTTATCATCCAAAGTCAAAACCCGCAAGATGACAAACTTGCCACTTTACACACCCACGTGAAAAGTGCCGCCACGGCCCCATCAAGAAAAGCCATTTACAAAAGCTGAAGAGTGGGTTCAGTCTGCTCTCTGTGGAGATCACAGTACAATAGGACATGCACTCCGTACACTGACTGAGGTAAACCACTCTCAGGTTTAGATAAAAGCCTCGCGGAAAAGGGCTCTGAATGATTCACTGCAGTTGAAAAATGCATACAACATAATCATAGCCTTCACATACATCTCTGTTGTCCTTATCCTCTATTTCTCCGAGAGCCACGTTGTCAACCAAACACTTTGTAGTGAGTTTAAAACACAAACCCACAACCGTTATGGAGCACGAAGAAGAAGACATGAATATGCATGCAGGCAGTCTTTTATATGGAACCTGTGATATAATCAGTTTAGACAGGGTCCCCACCCTTCCTGTTGAATAGTGACGGGGCCTCAAAACAACCAGGCTATTTAGTGCTCCTATTGGGAGGCGGAGGGGGCGTCTGCCTGCCTACCTGGCCTCACACACTGACCCTCTGTTCAGCTCACGAGCACATCGACCCGCCAACTGCCATGGAACATAGACAGGCCACTGTGTGTGTGTGTGTACGTGCATGTGTGTGTTTGCGCGGGCATGTGTGTGCACGTGCATGTCTAACACTGGGCCCAGTGTGTGTGAGGGTCATTACGGAGGTGTGAGAGGGTGTGTGTGTCCATGTGTGATGATCACGGCTCTGAGGTAGGGAAGTAGGGGTCTGGCACTCTGTGTTAATTAGGATAATTATCCTGTAACGAGGAATCAAAACCCCTGCGCCAGGATCGAACTACAGGATCAGATAAAGCTCCACACACATGTTCAATCTGCTGTTCATTGGGAGCTTACCCTCTGACATTGTCTCCCTCCTCAGACTCAGAGGGTACATCTAGGCTCCCTTCTATTGGCCTGTTCACCTCCTGGTAGATCTTGGTGGGTAGGAGGAAGTACAGAAGGGATCAGGAGGGGACTGTGGTTAGGGAGAGTGACTGGGGACAGAGAGGGTCATGTGTTAGTAGCAGTAACACTCTATACCCTCTGCCCAGAGGGCACATACGAGGGAGGGCATAGCGAAACCTTAGCCCTCCGACAGCGCCAACCCTTCAGCACCCAACTGAGGAGCTAGGCAGTCTTCTGCTGAGTCGGTCCCAGCCGTGAGCACTGTCGGCCGGGCATGCCATTCAGCCAGGAGGAGGGTGGCTTTCTCCAGGAAAGGGCAGCCTGCTTGCCCTGAGGCAGGCTTCATGCAGCTGTCAGAAACTCTGACCCCCCCCCACCAGCCTCCCTGGAGCCCCCCTACACACACCCGTCCTCTGCCACTAGTCGTACAGTACAGTGTGATCAGGGTGGCAGCGAGGGCTGGAGTGACCTCTCCATCTGTCTGAGTTAGGCGAGCAGAGAGCGGCCGGAGGGGGGATGTTCACGCCTGTTTATAGATATTTGCCCTTTTGAGTTCACCTGTCACCCAGCCTGGCTCAGCTGGGCTCCAAGCCGCCACTCCACTGACTCTGCTCATCTGCAACAATGGCTCAGGAATGATGAGGGGTTTCACATCCCCCCTCCTCTAAATGCTATGGTTTTGCGTTGAGCCTCCTGCTTCATGTAACAAGGCATCTGATTTGGATTATGTTTGATCACCAGGTGAATTATACTCTGACGGTGTCACTGAGTCCAGGACAGACAGACAGAACGACAGGACACTGACATACCTCCTGCTGTTATCCAGCATCCCCTGGCTAATAGGGATTTAACTGTGTGTTTGTGCTGGCAGGAGAAGAAGCAGCCAGCAGGGACAACACAGAACTTTTCACAGAATCACACTGAAGGTCGCTGTGATCCAACGTAGCCTGAAATGAAGGACATCAGACCCACAGGATGTTCTTAAACTCAATCACTCGCTCGCACGCACGCACACACACACAAACAGAAAAAAGCAAGCTAACTGATGTACCCACTCCCCATCCCTTTGGCTCAGCAGGAGATGACATGGAGAACATCATAGAGGAACACACAACAGGAGGTCCCAGCACAATGGGGGAAAAGAGAAGGACATCTGTCTGGAGAAGAGGTCTACTCAAAATGTCAGACAGAGATGTCAGAGTGGTGTGGCACAACACCATGGGAGGGAGAGACGCAGAGAGGGGATATGTCGAGACAGTGATAGAGGACTGTTTACGTTGATGAAAGAAAGTATAGATGATGTGTCCTAGCATGACTGGTATAAGGGTTGCCTATTCTGTAGGTCAAGTTGTTATGTTTATTACCATGTAATTGAGTCATGCGCATTGAATACACCATACACTTCATACTTAACTGTAAAAATGTCAAAGTACTATTTCTAAAACAACAAAAGAAAGATAAATGTAGATAGATGTTGTTGACAAAGAGAGAAAGAACAACAAGTAGAAGAGGTTTGTGAGAATTGTGAAGGGATCGGGCTCCTGTCAAAAAGCCATCCTTAGCAATATGAACTTTGAATCCCCTCAAATCTAAAACAAGGCAGTACAAAGAGAAGAGCTACAGTTCCTCCTGACTTCAGGACACCTGTACCTCCCACACAGCAGCAGTTCATTTTGTGTGTGTGTGTGTGTGTGTGTGTCAATCTGTTATTTACAGTGAAAACTGTAAACTGGGTATAAAAAGAAAAGGCACAGTATCCCCCCAAAATGCATATATATTCAAAAATAGAAATACATATTCATACATATAAATACATATTCATACATATAAATACATATTCATACGGATACATATTCATACTGTACATATAAATACCCACATGCATACATACTACTCAGTGGTCTTGTCAGTGGGACCAACCCAGCTACCAGCCCAGCTACCAGCCCAGCTACCAGTCCAGCTGATTAAGTCCCAACATGATCCTCTCGTTGGGAGTGGAGGGGAAGGAAGCAGGGCGGTGTGATACACAGTGAGACACCAGCAGAGAGACCAGACCACTGCTAATGTAGCATCCACTTAATTGGCATAATGAGAGTGTCACTGTTCCGCACTGTAAACCACTCGCTGTGTCACAAACAATTTAGTCTTACCTTCATCAAGATGGGACTCTTTCTTTGTCTACAGATGCAGCCCTTGCTCTCCCTCTCTCTTGCGCTCTCTCTCTTCCTCTCTCTTGCTCTCCCTCTCTCTTCCTCTCTCTTGCTCTCCCTCTCTCTTGCGCTCTCTCTCTTCCTCTCTCTTGCTCTCCCTCTCTCTTGCACTCTCTCTCTTCCTCTCTCTTGCTCTCCCTCTCTCTTGCTCTCCCTCTCTCCCTCTCTCTTGCTCTCTTTCTCTTCCTCTCTCTTGCTCTCCCTCTCTCTTACGCTCTCTCTCTTCCTCTCTCTTGCTCTCCCTCTCTCTTGCGCTCTCTCTCTTCCTCTCTCTTGCTCTCCCTCTCTCTTGCGCTCTCTCTCTTCCTCTCTCTTGCTCTCCCTCTCTTCCTCTCTCTTGCTCTCCCTCTCTCTTGCGCTCTCTCTCTTCCTCTCTCTTGCTCTCCCTCTCTCTTGCTCTCTCTCTCTTCCTCTCTCTTGCTCTCACTCTCTTCCTCTCTCTTGCTCTCCCTCTCTCTTGCGCTCTCTCTCTTCCTCTCTCTTGCTCTCCCTCTCTCTTGCTCTCCCTCTCTTCCTCTCTCTTGCGCTCCCTCTCTTCCTCTCTCTTGCTCTCCCTCTCCCTTTTCTCTCTCTCTGTCCATACATTGTCATTTCCACCATTCCAAATATACTTCTCCCTTCTCTTTAAATGTTTAAATTGCTCACTTTTCTTGCTTGGACAGTTGTGCAAATATTTGTCTTTGCTCAGTACGTAAATAGTTTCTGTTGGTTGTATATGGACGAGCAATAGTGAGTAAACTGTCTCAAAAATATTTTTTACCCCAAAGAATTGTGACGAAGCGCATTGGCCCCACAATGGACTTGACCTAGAGAGAGAGAGACAGACACAGAGAGAGAGAGAGTGAGAGAGTGAGAGAGAGACAGACAGTGAGAGAGAGAGAGAGAGAGAGAGAGAGAGAGAGAGAGAGAGAGAGAGAGAGAGAGAGAGAGAGAGAGTGAGAGTGTGTGAGAGAGACAGAGAGAGAGAGAGAGAGCGAGAGAGAGAGAGAGAGAGACAGAGAGAGAGAGACAGACAGACAGAGACAGAGAATTGGTCCTCTGATAACATAGGACTGGTTGCTTTACTTCAGTGTAGCAGAGATCTAACCCCCACCGTGGCCATTCAAGCTGGAGATGGGACTGTGGTGTTGCACCTGTTGCCTGCTATAGCAGTACAGAGACACTCTGGACACCTAAGTGACAGTTTACGGCAGAGTAATCTCTGAGCACAAACAGCATGGACAGCATTTCTTAAATGATCTCTATCAACATACAGTGCAAACAAAGCAGGCACCACAGCGTGTGCAACACACAGGTACACACACAGGCACACACACAGGTACACACACAGGCACACACACAGGTACACACACAGGTACACACACAGGCACACACACAGGCACACACACAGGTACACACACAGGTACACACACAGGTACACACACAGGTACACACACATGCACACACACAGGTACACACACAGGTACACACACGGGTACACACACAGGCACACACACAGGCACACACACAGGGACACACACAGGCACACACACAGGCACACACACAGGTACACACAGGTACCCACACAGGTACACACACAGGTACCCACACAGGTACACACACAGGCACACACACAGGCACACACACAGGTACACACAGGTGCCCACACAGGTACACACACAGGTACCCACACAGGTACACACACAGGCACACACACAGGCACACACACAGGTACACACACAGGCACACACACAGGTACACACAGGTACCCACACAGGTACACACACAGGTACCCACACAGGTACACACACAGGCACACACACAGGTACACACACAGGCACACACAGGTACCCACACAGGTACACACACAGGCACACACACAGGTACACAAAGGTACACACACAGGCACACACACAGGTACACACAGGTACCCACACAGGCACACACACAGGTACACACACAGGTACCCACACAGGTACACACACAGGTACACACACAGGTGCACACTCAGGTGCACACACACGGGTACACACACAGCTGCACGCACGGGTACATACACAGGCACACACTGGTAGTTACACAGGTACAGACACAGGCACACACACAGGCACACACACAGGCACACACACAGGCACATACACAGGTACACACACAGGTACACACTCAGGTGCACACTCAGGTGCACACTCAGGTGCACACACACAGGTACACACACAGCTGCACACACGGGTACATACACAGGCACACACTGGTAGTTACACAGGTACAGACACAGGCACACACACACACAGGTACACACATAGGCACACACACAGGCACACATACACAGGCACACACACAGGTACACACACAGGCACATACACACAGGTACACACACAGGTACACACACAGGTGCACACTCAGGTGCACACACACGGGTACACACACAGCTGCACACACGGGTACATACACAGGCACACACTGGTAGTTACACAGGTACAGACACAGGCACACACACACAGGCACACACACAGGCACACACACAGGCACACACACAGGCACACATACACAGGTACACACACAGGTACCCACACAGGTACACACACAGGTGCACACTCAGGTGCACACTCAGGTGCACACTCAGGTGCACACACACGGGTACACACACAGCTGCACACACGGGTACATACACAGGCACACACTGGTAGTTACACAGGTACAGACACAGGCACACACACACACAGGTACACACACAGGCACACACACAGGCACACATACACAGGCACACACACAGGTACACACACAGGCACATACACACAGGTACACACACAGGCACACACAGACAGGAACACACACAGGCACACACACATGCACACACACGCAGGCACACAGACACAGGCACACAGACACAGGCACACACACACAGGCACATATACACACAGGCACACAGGTACACACAGACAGGAACACACACAGGCACACACAGGCACACAGGCACAGGCACAGGCACACAGACACAGACACAGGCACACAGACACAGGCACACACACAAGCACACACACAGGTACACACACAAGCACACACACAGGTACACACACTTCATAGTACTTCACCAGCTCTCACCAAAGACAGAAAAAGACAACTCCTCCTTTATAACGAAAATAATCATCTTGGGAAACAACTGCGACAAAACACAAGTGACACTAACAGAGTACCGTATGTACGCAGTCTGTCACAGCAACAATAACACAAGTGACACTAACAGAGTACCGTATGTACTCAGTCTGTCACAGCAACAATAACACGGGCCTCCATATTATTCATCCATACGCATTCAGCAGGAGTATCGGGCCTTAAGGTGGCGTCCATAAATGCTCTCCTAACCGCAGAAGCCATATTTCACCTTCCCGGACTGAACATGTTGATATTTGCCTTGATGTATCTGCGTTCCCCTCAGCTACAGCGAGTACAGAGTGCCCACAGCACAATAAACACACATTAGAGACTACATCAAACCAACAACTGACACTCTTTCAGAAGCCTACAGGACAGTAGCTCTACGGGAACAAGGTTGGAGTGAAAACCTACAGGTCAGTAGCTCTACAGGAACACGGTTGGAGTGAAAACCTACAGGACAGTAGCTCTACAGGAACAGGGTTGGAGTGAAAACCTACAGGACAGTAGCTCTACAGGAACATGGTTGGAGTGAAAACCTACAGGACAGTAGCTCTACAGGAACAAGGTTGGAGTGAAAACCTACAGGACAGTAGCTCTACAGGAACAAGGTTGGAGTGAAAACCTACAGGACAGTAGCTCTACAGGAACAAGGTTGGAGTGAAAACCTACAGGACAGTAGCTCTACAGGAACAAGGTTGGAGAGCCCTGGCCTAGATCAAAGTTTGACTGCTGTTTGGACTATGTTATAATAGCCTAGACCAATGTTTGAAATCAAATCAAATCAAATCAAATTTATTTATATAGCCCTTCGTACATCAGCTGATATCTCAAAGTGCTGTACAGAAACCCAGCCTAAAACCCCAAACAGCAAGCAATGCAGGTGTAGAAGCACGGTGGCTAGGAAAAACTCCCTAGAAAGGCCAATACCTAGGAAGAAACCTAGAGAGGAACCAGGCTATGTGGGGTGGCCAGTCCTCTTCTGGCTGTGCCGGGTGGAGATTATAACAGAACATGGCCAAGATGTTCAAATGTTCATAAATGACCAGCATGGTCGAATAATAATAAGGCAGAACAGTTGAAACTGGAGCAGCAGCACAGTCAGGTGGAAGTTGAAACTGGAGCAGCAGCATGGCCAGGTGGACTGGGGACAGCAAGGAGTCATCATGTCAGGTAGTCCTGGGGCATGGTCCTAGGGCTCAGGTCAGTTGAAACTGGAACAGCAGCATGGCCAGGTGGACTGGGGACAGCAAGGAGTCATCATGTCAGGTAGTCCTAAAATTGTCATTTTAATCCATAGAGACGTGAAGGAGAAGCTCGTCGGATGTTGATCTCTTCTCGGCTGGGTCCTCATTTGGGACCAAAGTTCCTTGTTGTTAAGAGACTGAAAGGTGAAATGAAAGGTGTTTCTGTGGATGATCATCATTATCATCGTCGCCATGTGACCTGGATGCTCCAGCCTCTGTCGAAGGCCATTGTTCAGCCCAATACCTACTTTTTAGGTCTTTAGGGTCTTTAGGGTGATCTTAATAATGAAAAGCCCTATATAAATGAACTGTTTTAGTAATTGTATTATTATTATTATCATTTGACTGATTAAAAACAATGCCAGTGTCCAATTCCAATGTCATAAGAGTAGAGGTCAACTGAGATAGGCATTAAAACTGAAACTGCCTGCCTACTGACATAAATGTAAAGTATAGCAAACTAACATTTGTCATGGGTCCCAGTGGGTGATAGCTGTGGAGTATGCAATGCCCAGGCCTGTGTTTCCAGAATACCTCTTGAAGCTTTAGAACTCTGTCTGATAAAGTTTGCCCTTCTTCAGAATGATTAGCCACCGGTTGCTTTCTTAGTGTACGTGATTAATTCATTCAATTCTAGGGCCTTATCGAATGCCCTTATCCGAGTGTAAAGATATACATAAACGGATGTTTTGCCAGATTAGACGTTCTTGAACCACATCACACACTTGAGAAATGGCTTTGGAATACGGGTGGGTTAAATAGTCTACTACAGATGATTGCGGAACATACATTTCATGGTTACAGTTTTCTATTGAGGGAATGCCTGCCTGCATCTGGCCATTGAGAACCACAAGCACCGGCTCACCCCATGCGAAAACACCCAGCCCGGTTGCGTGACGGGGTAGACGATGAACGGTCGAGCAAATATCATATTTTATTCAGTGAGTGATGAAGTATGAACAAATAAGCCCATTCAGATCGCCTAATGTACAATTTAAATGATCAACGTGCGCTCAAATAGTAGCCTCAAGGCGCAACAATTACCTAAAACATTTGCTTCGTAAGATACAGACAATACATTACCTCGAAGCTGTAATCATATAAAACTACTAAAGGTGTTTTGATTAACAATCAAATCAAAATGAATATTACATGCATATTTAAAAAAGTCTAGTCTGCCCATGACAACAAATTACCATGTCAGACATACACAAATCTAACAATCGGTCGTTTGTCCATTCATTGTAAATAAAATAGCTAGGCCTATACATGCATCTGCCTCGTAAAATGTATAATTTGGCCATCTCAGAATAACTTTATAGCTAATCATTCCATTATGAATGGAAAATAGGCTACTGTACACCCGGTAGACTGATAGTGGTGCGTGAAGAACTGTCACATGGGGGCCACAAACTTTGAATAGTAAACAGCAATACGTCAATATGTAAAAACAAACGCTACACTGTATATGTTGTATTTCTGCCTACCTGTCCCGTTCCGTTTCAGATTGTCCCTGTGGTCGTCCGTACCCAACATCTTTCGAAACGATGTGTGACAAGACTGACTGTCAAAGCCGAAAGCCCAGCTCGCACTCTGGAGTCACGGGTGTCAGAGCGCGCAGCCACTCTACACACGAATGCGCACTCAATGGGTCTTCAACGTTATCACCGCCGCGCCTATACAATTTGATTTATGTTATTTATCACTTTGCCATCGATTATTTTATCTTGAAAGACAGGGAGAAGTTAGTAATTATATTAATATACACTACATGACCAAACCTATGTGGGCACCTGCTCGTCGAACATCTCATTTAAAAAATCATGGGCATTAATATGGAGTTTGTCCCCCCTTTGCTGCTATAACAGCCTCCACTCGTCTGTGAAGGCTTTTCACTAGATGTTGGAACATTGCTGCTGGGACTTGCATTAGTGAGGTCCGGCAGTGATGTTGGGCGATTAGGCCTGGCTAGCAGTCGGTGTTCCAATTCATCCCGAAGGTGTTTGATGGGGTTGAGGTCAGCCAGTCAAGTTCTTCCACACCAATCTTGACAAACCATTTATGCAGGGGCGCATGTCCCCCCCACATTCTGAAATTGCATTTTTGTCCCCCCCCCCAGTTTTATCATTGGAATGTGATATCAAATGAGGCAACGGTGAGCTTTAGTACTATGCAGACGCCTCTGAGGGGTTGGATTGGCTATTTAAAATATATATATTATATCCCCCCACTTCCAAAACCAAAGTTGCGCCCCTGCATTTCTGTATTGACCTTGCTTTGTGCATGTCTAGAATGTCATTGTACTCTGTCATTTTAAGATTTCCCTTCACTGGAATAAGGGGCCAAGCCCGAACCATGAAAAACAGCCTCAGACAATTATTCCTCCTCCACCAAACTTTACAGTTGGCACTGTGCTTTCGAGCAGGTAGTGTTCTCTTGGCATCTCGCCAAACCCAGATTCATCCATCGGACTGCCAGATGGTGAAGAGTGATTCATCACTCCAGAGAACGTGTTGCCACAGCTCCTGAGACCAATGTCAGCAAGCTTTACACCACTCCAGCCAACACTTGGCATTGTGCATGGTGACCTTATATTTGTGTGTGGCTGCTCGGCCATGGAAACCCATATCATGAAGTACACGACAAACAGTTACTGTGCTGACGTTCCAGCTGACAGTTTGGAACTCGGTAGTGAGTGTTGCAACCGATGACAGACGATTTTTACACGCTATGCGCTTCAGCACTTGGCTCTCCCATTCTGTGAGCTTGTGTGGCCTACCACTTCGCGGCTGAGCCGTTGTTGCTCCTAGACGTTTCCACTTCACAATAACAGCACTACTTTTGATCGGGGCAGCTCTAGAAGGGCAGAAAGTTTAGGGAACTGACTTGTTGGAAAGGTGGTATCCTATGACAGTGCCACATAGAAAGTCACTGAGCTCTTCAGTAAGGCCATTCTACTGCCAATGTTTGTCTATGGAGATTGCGATTCTGTCTGTCTGTGTACCTGTCAGCCAATGGGTGTGGCTGAAATACCCGAATCTACTCATTTGGGGTGTCCACATACTTTTTTATACAGTGCATTCGGAAAATATTCAGACCCCTTGACTCTTTCCATGTTTTGTTACATTACAGCCTTATTCTAAAATGGATTCAATTGTTTTTTCCCCTCATCAATCTACACACAATACCCCATAATGACAAAGCAAAAATAGTTTTTTAGAAATGTTTGCAAATTTATCAAAATGTAAAAATAATACATTTCCATAAATATTCAGACCCTTTTCTCAGTACTTTGTTGAAGCACCTTTGGCAGAGATTACAGCCTTGAGTCTTCTTGGGAATGACACTACAAGCTTGGCACACCTGAATTTGGTGAGTTTATCCCATTCATCTCTGTAGATCCTTTAATTAAAGCTCTGTCAGGTTGAATGCTTGGCATTCAGGCCAAATAGTTACATCTTGGTTTCATCAGACCAGAAAATCTTGTATCTCTTGGTCTGAGAGTCCTCCAGGTGCCTTTTGGCAAACTCCAAGCGGGCTGTCATGTGCCTTTTACTGAGGACTGGCTTCCGTCTGGCCACTCTACCATAAAGGCCTGATTGGTGGAGTAGAGATGGTTGTCCTTCACAGAGGAACTCTGGAGCTCTGTCAGAGTGACCATCGGGTTCTTGGGCACCTCCCTGACCAAGGCCCTTCTTCCCCGATTGCTCAATTTGGACGGGCGGCCAGCTCTAAGAAGAGTCTTGGTGGTTACAAACTTCTTCCATTTAAGAAT
This sequence comes from Oncorhynchus kisutch, assembly GCF_002021735.2. Classification (NCBI taxonomy): domain Eukaryota; kingdom Metazoa; phylum Chordata; class Actinopteri; order Salmoniformes; family Salmonidae; genus Oncorhynchus; species Oncorhynchus kisutch. The sequence continues at coordinate 53,741,628 of NC_034183.2, forward strand.
GATGGCCACTGTGTTCTTGGGGACCTTCAATGCTGCAGAAATGTTTTGGTACCCTTCCCCAGATCTGTGCCTCAACATAATCCTGTTTCAGAGCTCTACAGACAATTCCTTCAACCTCATGGCTTGGTTTTTGCTCTGACCTGCCCTGTCAACTGTGGGGCCTTATATAGACAGGTGTGTGTCTTTAGAAATCATGAGCAATCAATACAATTTACCATAGGTGGACACCAATCAAGTTGTAGAAACCTCTCGAGGATGATCAATGGCAACAGAATGCACCTGAGTTCCATTTCGAGTCTCATAGCAAAGGGTCTGAATACTTGTGTAAATAAGGTATTTCAGATGTTATTTATTATTTTATAAATTAGCAAACATTTCTAAAAACCTGTTTTCGCTTTGTCATTATGGGGTATTGTGTGTAGATTGATGAGGACATTTTTATTTATTTAATCCATTATAGAATAAGGCTGTAACGTAACAAACTGGAAAAGGGGAAGGGGTCTGAATACTTTCCGAATGTACTGTATATACTGTAGTGCATTTTAGTACATGTTTTTAAAATTGTGTTTACACAGTTTATTATAGTTTAATAGATTATAATAAATCACCTGTCATTATAATATGCAGAAATTAATTTAACTTGTTTTCCTCTGTTGGACTTTTCCTTCACATATGTAATAGAAACATTCTACATATGTGACTATAAAGATGAAACCACCGGGGTTGTTTAAAAATGGCGAAATGATAGGGATATTATAAATCTATGGCCCCATCAGACTTGTCAGAGCCTGGCAGAAATATATCTCTGTGAGATATCAGCCATGTAGTATTCCTTCACTGAGAGATGTCTATAAATTAAACATGAAATAGGACATCTATCCGCATGGTGTCCTATGTCAGGGACTGGCATTCACTCCTAGGAAATATCTAATGTGATAGGCCCATATGTATCCTGTCGGAGGTGCTCATGTTGGCAGATTTGGACAGTCATTTATAGAGCGTTGGATAGGAACAACATCTAGTGTCTGTTTATTGGCTCTACTTTGTCTCGAGAAAGACAGGTGGAACTCGGCTTTTGTCAGATGTTAATGTACAAAGCTCTTCTGTTGGCTAAATTCTTTGCGTTTTGTATCTTGAATATCAATTCATCAAAATAAGATTCCTTCGATACCCTGCTTCGACATTCTGCATGTTTTAAATAAATAACTGGTCAATTGTAATTTAAAGTATGTCTATTCAAATGCCAATAGGCTAAAGGCAAAAAGCCATGGGCCGTTTCCACTCGCCAAAGTGCGAGCGGAAGGCTTTCTTTCCCCAAAGCCACGCCACGGCTTTAACTCACGGGTCCGCGAGAGGCTTGTCAGCCGGAGGGTGATGGAAAAACTTGGATAGGCCTACATACTTGGGAGCTCAATATATCCTTCCCAAATGCGGGTGCGCTGGCACGCGTGTTCAAAGACTAGGCTTATATAAATAACCCCTGAGAACATTACGGCGACCGAGGACGTAACACTACCCCAGCCCAATGTCTGCCTCTCACTCACCGGTCACCGCTGCAACACTGGCACCTCACACCCTTATTCACATTTTTTTAAATAATAATATTTACCCGCCATCGTTATGTAAAACCATAGTTAACATGATATACAGTGGTGGGGAAAGTACCCAATTGTCATGCTTGAGTAAAAGTAAAGATACCTTTAATAGAAAATGACTCAAGTAGGCTAAAAGTGAAAGTCGCACAGTAAAATACTACTTGAGTGAAAGTCGTAAAGTATTTGGTTTTAAATATACTTAAGTATCAAAAATAAATGTAATTGCTCAAATATACTTAAGTAGCAAAAGTAAAAGTATAAATCATTTAAAATTCCTTATATTAAACCAGACAGCACCATATTCTTGTTTATTAAATGTATATATAGTTAGGGGCAGCCAACACTGAGAACAAACAAAGCATGTGTGTTTAGTGAGTCCATCGGATCAGAGGCAATAGGGTTGACCAGGGACCTTCTCTTGATAAATGTGTGAATCGGACCATTATCCTGTCCTGCTAAGCATTCCAAATGTAAAGATTACTTTTGGGTGTCAGGGAAAATGTATGAAGTAAAAAGTACATTATTTATTTTAGGAATGTAGTGAAGTAAAAGTAAAAGTTGTCAATACGATAAATAGTAAAGTACAGATACACACACATGTTTTTCTTAAGTAGTACTTTAAAGTAGTTTTACTTAAGTACTTTACACCACTGATGATATACTATGACAAAATAAAATTCACTGTTAAGCCTATAGGCCTCCATCCATTGTCACGGTTGTTAGAATGGACGGATCAAGGCGCAGCGTGAGTTGGGTTCCACATATTTATTTGCAGTGAAACTTAACCAAAAACAATAAACACACAACGACGTGAACTACGTGGTGCAACAGGCACATACACAAAACAATATCCCACAATGCAGGTGGGAACAGGGACACCTTAAGTATGATCCCCAATTAGAGACAACAAATAATCAGCTGCCTCTAATTGGGAACCACACCAAAACACCCACATAGAAATAAAACGACTAGAACACCCCTGAGCCACGCCCTGACCTAAACCACCATAGAGAATCCCGAGGGCTCTCTATGGTCAGGGAGTGACAGTAACCCCCCCCCCCCCCCCCCCTCCCCAAAGGTGCGGACTCCGGCCGCAAAACCTGAAACCAAAGGGTGGGTAGGGGGGGTGACTAGTGTCGGTTGGGGCTCCGGTGCGGGTCGTAGCCCCCGCCCAGACCATGGATCCAGCCATGGAGCCGGCCTGAACGCCATGCCCGAACTGGGCATCAGTGCAGTGGAAGGCTCCTGCCATGGAGTGGGACTGCACCCTGTGCCTGGACTGGGCATCGGCGCAGAGGAAGGCTCCTGCCATGGAGCGGGACTGAACGCCGTGCCTGGATTTGGGCATAGGCGCAGGTTGCACTGGACTGATGACACGCTCCTCAGGTCGAGTGCATGGAGTCGGCACAGGACGCTCCGGGCTGGGGAGGCGCACTGGAGGACTAGTGTGTGGAGCCAGCATAGGTGGCACCAGACTGATGGCACACTCCTCAGAGTGAGTGCGTGGAGCCGGCACAGGACGTACAGGGCTGGGGAGGTGCACTGGAGACTTAGTGCGTGGATCCGGTACAGGTTTCACCGGACTGATGACACACACTTCAGGGCGAGTGCGGGGAGCCGGCACAGGACGTACCGGGCTGTGGAGGCGCACTGGAGGCCTGTTGCATGGAGCCGGCACAGGTGGCACCGGACTGTTGATGCGCTTTTCAGGAGGAGTGCGAGGAACCGGCACAGGACATACCGGGCTGGGAAGGCGCTCTTCAGGTCTTCAGGGCGAATGCGCTGCAGAATACACCTCACCAACAAATCTCTCCGATCCCTCTCCCCCAACTGCTCCATCGCCTCCCTGACGCTCTCTGGCTCTTCAGGGCGAGTGCGGGGAACCGGCACAGATGGTACCGGACTGGTGACACGCTCTTCAGCACGCCTGCGCTGCAGCATACTCCTCTCTCCGGCATCCCTCATTGAATTCCTCCACCGACTCCCAGACGGGCTCTGGCACTCTCTGTGTCACGTTCTGACCTTTATTTCCTTTGTTTTGTATTTATTTAGTATGGTCAGGGCGTGAGTTGGGGTGGGCAGTCTATGTTTGTTTTTCTATGATTTTGGGATTTGTATGTTTCGGCCTAGTATGGTTCTCAATCAGAGGCAGGTGTCATTAGTTGTCTCTGATTGAGAATCATACTTAGGTAGCCTGGGTTTCACTGTTTGTTTGTGGGTGATTGTCTATGTTGATTGCTTGTGTCAGCACAGTTCTCATTAGCTTCACGGTCGTTATTTCGTTTGTTTTTGTATAGTGTGTTTCAGTGTTCAGTGTCTTCTTTTTAAAATTTCATCATGAACACATACCACGCTGCATTTTGGTCCTCCGATCCTTCTCGCCTCTCCTCTTCAGATGAAGAGGAGGACGCCCGTGACAGAATCACCCACCAACCAAGGACCAAGCGGTGGGTAAAAGACAGCGACGACAGCAGCAGCAGCAGCAACAACAGCGGCCAGCATCACAGGACTCCTGGACATGGGAGGAGATATTGAACAGAGAGGGACCCTGGGCACAGGCTGGGGAATATCGGCGCCCCAAAGCAGAGCTGGAGGCAGCGAAAGCTGAGCGGCGGCAATATGAGGAGGCAGCACGGCAGCGCGACAGGTACGAGAGGCAGCCCCAAAACATTTTTTGGGGGGGCACACGAGGTGTGGGGCTAAGCCAGGTAGCAGACCTGAGCTCACTCCTCGTGCTTATTATAAGCAGCGCGTTACTGGTCAGGCACCGTGTTATGCGGTTAAGCGCACGGTGTCGCCAGTACGTGCCCATAGCCCGGTGCGCTATAGGGCAGCCCCCCGAAAGTGTCATGCGAGTGTGGGCATCGAGCCAGGGCGTATGGTGCCTGCTCAGCGTGTCTGGTCACCGGTACGCAGTTTTGGTCCAGGGTATCCTGCGCCGGCTCTGGGTACTGTGTCTCCGGGGCGCTGGGAGGGTGCAGTGCGTCCTATGCATGCGCTCCGCTCGTGCCGGGCAAATGTGGGAGTGGAGCCTAAGGGAGAGGTGCGCGTAGTAGGCACCTAGATCTCCCGTGCTTACCCACAGCCCGGTTCAACCTGTGCCTGCACTCTGGAGGGTCCGGGCTAGAGTATTGATCCAGCCTGGGGGAGTGGTGCCAAGGCTGCGCACCAGAGCTCCAGTGCTCCCCCACAGCCCGGTCCTTCAGGTGCCTCCTCCTAACACCAAGCCTCCTGGAGGTCTCCCCAGCCTGGTGGGTCCTGTGGCAGCCCCACACACCAGGCTGTCTCTCTGTCTCCTCCCTACAGGTGTTCCCACCTATCTGGCGCTGCCGGAATCTCCCGCCTGTCCGGCACTGCCAGAGCTTCCGCCCCTCAGGCCAGAGGCGCCAGAGCTCCTCCATCCAGCGCCGCCTGAGCCACCCGTCTGCCCAGCGCCATCAGAGCCGCCAGTCTGCAAGGAGCCGCCAGTGCCGCCAGTCTGCAAGGAGCCGCCAGTGCCGCCAGTCTGCCAGGAGCCGCCAGTGCCGCCAGTCTGCCAGGAGCCGCCAGTGCCGCCAGTCTGCAAGGAGCCGCCAGTGCCGCCAGTCTGCAAGGAGCCGCCAGTCAGCCAGGATCCGCCAATGCCGCCAGTTAGCCAGGATCTGCCAGAGCCACCATTCAGCCAGGATCTGCCAGAGCCGCCATTCAGCCAGGATCTGCCAGAGCCGCCATTCGGCCAGGATCTGCCAGAGCCGCCATTCAGCCAGGATCTGCCAGAGCCGCCAGTCAGCCAGGATCTGCCAGAGTCGTCAGCCAGTATGCGGCTACCCCTCTGTCCCGAGCTGCCCCTCTGTCCCGAGCTGCCCCTCTGTCCCGAGCTGCCCCTCAGTCCCGAGCTGCCCCTCAGTCCAGTGGGGTCATTTGGAAGGGTCGCCGTGGTTAGGAAGCCACGGAGGAGGACAATGAGGCGGACTAAGACTATGGTGAAGTGGGGTCCAAGTCCCGCGCCAGAGCCGCCACCGCGGACAGACGCCCACCCAGACCCTCCCCTATAGGTTGAGTTTTGCGGCCGGAGTCCGCACCTTGGGGGGGGGGGGGGTGGTACTGTCACGTTCTGACCTTTATTTCCTTTGTTTTGTATTTATTTAGTATGGTCAGGGCGTGAGTTGGGGTGGGCAGTCTATGTTTGTTTTTCTATGATTTTGGGATTTGTATATTTCGGCCTAGCATGGTTCTCAATCAGAGGCAGGTGTCATCATACTTAGGTAGCCTGGGTTTCACTGTTTGTTTGTGGGTGATTGTCTATGTTGATTGCTTGTGTCAGCACAGTTCTCATTAGCTTCACGGTCGTTATTTCGTTAATTTTTTTTGTATTGTGTGTTTCAGTGTTCAGTGTTTTCTTTATTCATGAACACATACTACGCCGCATTTTCCGATCCTTCTCGCCTCTCCTCTTCAGATGAAGAGGAGGACGCCCGTGACACTCTGCTGCTCATCCGACCGCCCCTTTGTGCCTCCCCCCAAAAAATCTTGGGTTCTGTGGCCGCGGACCCTGGCGTTGTCTCTGTCCCTCCAGATTCCTCTGCGATTCTCTCCAAGGAAGGGTCTAACATCCTCCCATGATCTCCTCCCAGTTCCAACTCACCTTTTCCTCCCGAGCACACTGGTTGGTCCTTGAATGGTGGGATATTCTGTCACGGTTGTTAGAATGGACGGACCAAGGCGCAGCGTGAGTTGGGTTCCACATATTTATTTGCGATGAAACTTAACCAAAACCGTGAACTACGTGGTGCAACAGGCACATACACAAAACAATAACCCACAATGCAGGTGGGAACAGAGAAACCTTAAGTATGAACCCCAATTAGAGACAACGAATAATCCGCTGCCTCTAATTGGGAACCACACCAAAACACCCACATAGAAATAAAACGACTAGAACACCCCCGAGTCACGCCCTGACCTAAACCACCATAGAGAATCCCGAGGGCTCTCTATGGTCAGGGCGTGACATTCATTGACATTTTCTCTCTCTCTCTCGTTGACGTTCACATTGTTCAGGTTCCTCAGATGCTGGTGTGGTTGCCCTCCAATCAGAGCTCCTAGGAGCATGGAGAGCAGGATGAAAGCCAAGGAAAAGATCTTAAAGGTACCCGATTGGCTACTCGTGCCAAAACACACCTCTTCTTCAGTCATTACCCATACTGTGTGTCTTTCAGAAGGCAGTAGTTGCTATACTGTACAGATATAGGATAGATATAGGGTTCAAACATCAATCTTATTCTTATCAGAGTTTGAATACATTACTCTCATAATATTGCATCTGTCTGTTCCATTAGGACTAAATGGAGAGTAATTAAGCAAGTCTAAATGAAGCTGATTGTGTTCAGTGCTTTTGTTCTCAAACAAAATAAATGATACTGTACAAACAGCATCTATTTTTCAGAATGTAAGTTTTGGATTTCCATAATTACTCACTACAGTAGAAATGAAAAATATCCCTTGTCTTTCAAACTCTCCCGCCACTTGCCCACACCCATCCCTGATTAGGATTGACCTGGTTCCCACAGTAACAATCTCCAAAACAGGACAGGGTCCATCCAGCATAACGTTCTTCTCTAAATGGAGCAGAGAGGAACAGAAAAAGGCAATGGCACTTCAGGCAGCTGATTGACTCCAGTGTGAGTACAGGGAAAATGGAATATATAAACTGGAATTTGAAAATGTTATGTTAAACTGCTGGCTGGAGAGAGAATGGATGATTCTGCTCTCTCTCTCTCCATTTAGCCCAAATGTGTCTGTCCTTTGACCTTTATGCAGTTTGACATATTTCTACAGAGTTGTCCAACAATCAGTATAGTTGTTCAACTATAGTTTTTAAGAACCTACTGCTCATGCTTGGTGAAATCAAGCAAGAGCTTCTAATATAACTGCGTGTACAAGATTCCCCACTAAAATACCATTTGTTGACACAGACAAAGGTAACAGTCGTGTCCTGCCTTCCAGGTCAGGATGCCCCCCAAACTCAGTGAGATGACGACATCAGACCTGGTGCTGTCTCTCATCAGTAGAGGCCGGGACTGCACTACAGTACAGGAGTGGTGGTGTTTAGGTGAGTAGGCTAGGCAATAGTTTTAATTAGCAGAGTCCGGTGGGTCCACTATGAAGCTAATTACACCAGCTGCCAATGGAACCACTAATGACCGACCAGCCTGGTGCGAGGACACACGGAGCAGGAGTCACTGACCCAGGCAGAGGAGAAACACAACAAGCACAAACAACATTACAGAGAAAGGAAAGCCTGCTCTTTCTATCTCTCTCTAAGTCACCCCCGTCGCTACTCATTTACACCCTCTGCGTGTCTCACACCATCTTGTGTCTCTGTATCGCTCTCAAGGCGCCCATTCTGGTTCAATCAATTTACACAGTTGCAACAGCGCACCAGCTCACAGTGACAGATTAATCTGCTACTGACAGGTACCTAATGCGAGATCATTGTTGGAGATGGAGCAGGAGGCAATGTGGATACCCTTGGTATATCTAACATGGAACCACCTACATCTCTCTCTCTTATACACACACAATCATTGCAAAAAAGGCCATGCCTGTGCACATGACTTTACCCACGGTCCTGTTAGGGTGTTTTCTCCCCTTCTCAGCTATCTATCACAGCATCCTGGTTTCCACCAATCAGAATGCCCGAATGCACATTTGGACTCTGACCGCTCCCACTCCAGGTCAGAGTGGGTATCGTTGTCGACAGATGAAGACGTTTGGCTGCCAACCAGTGTGTTTTAACCTAGAAGTGTTGTGTGTGAATCTGCAATAACCATGAAGATCACTTCTTGTCTGTGTGAGTATGCTAATGTGGGGCGCTGACCAAAAGCCAATAAAACTCTGGATATGGAACTAGAGGTCTTCACGGATCCACCTGTACCCAAATACTCGAGACCCGATCTGCGATCCGAGCGGGTCCGGATCCAGAATTCAAAATAATGTCACGTGTCTGGGTCGGATCTGATTGTCACTGTCACGGGTATGTGTCATTTTAATTGACTTGTCCAGAAGGACATGATATTACTGCTCTTTGCTTTTCCCGAGAGTGGCGTGTGTTAGCCAATCACAAGTCATCAACGCGGCAATAGGCTACAGTTACAGAGCCCCCGTGTGGGGCAAAGGTTAGGAGATATCTAAACAAGGGAGGAAGACGGAATTAAAATGATGGAATGAAAAGTTAGAGGAGAAGGACCAAGAGCCAACAGGTAGGCTCCTACTTTATATTCTGAATGGAGCTGTTGTCATTTTTGCAACTGTGTAGGACGAGAAAGCACATAAACACACAGAATTATGCCTTAAGTCAGTATGGCTGAAGCTGGAACAAAGTACTGTAACATTCTCCCTCACAGAACACACACATGGCCTGACCTTGTCCTGCTAGTAGGCAATGGATGCATACACCTGACGTGTGTGAATCAAACACCTGACCTATACCTCAGGAGGACTGGACAGACTCAGTACATCAAGTCTGGCATCAAGTCTTGAACAGCTTCTATCCCCAAGCAGTAACACTGATAAATAGCTAACAAAAGAGCTACACGGACCTTCTGAGTTAACCTTGTATCCTTAGTGACCTTTTGTTTTTTTGCACGGTCTCTATGCACACTCACAGGGCCCTACACTCTCACTCCATCACTCCCACTCTCGCACATACATTTATACTGACGCACGCACGCATACACACACGCACGCACGCACGCACGCACACGCACACACACACACACACACACACACACTGCTGCTACTCTGTTAATCTTAAATCCTGTTGCCAATTCACCTTACCCCTATACATATCTACCTCTATCACTCCAGTATCCCTGCACATTGTAAATATGGTATTGGAACTGACCCTGTATGCTTACTTACTTACTTACTTATTGTGTTCTTCATATTTCTTCTTATTTCTTATGTTTTTTTTCTAGTATTACATTGTTACTGATTATTGCAATTTGGGGTTTGCGAGAAAGGCATTTCACTGTACTTGAGCATGTGACATTAAAACTTGAAACTTGACTCAGCAGCTCCGCTACTCCCCGGCTCAGAGCCTTTATATTAAACTGTGTAATAAAACATCATCGATTAGACAGAAAGACTCACTGTGCCGGATCCTTCAGCTTCCTAAAGGTGACTGATCAAGAGAGAGCCAAGCTGTGGCAACTCAAAGGGCCCTAAACTAAAGTACTGAAGCTGTCCACTAACAATGGCCACATAGACTGTGATGTATGACAGGCCATTAGTACCCTAACCAAATAGCGCAGAGCTGCATTCTCCCCGCAGACTCCATGTGACTTTCACAGCTACACGCTATCTATGAACTAAATGGCACCCTATTTCCTTTGTAGTGCACTCATTTTGACACGGGTCCATAGGGGTTTTGGTGAAAAGTAGTGCACTATGTAGGTACCAGGGTGCCATTTGGGACATAGTCTTCTCAGCCATGTGTCTGTCTGTCAGAGAGCCAGCTGGAGGTACGGTATGGTACAGTACAGAGCCGCTGTGCTCCCAATGTTAAACATTAACAGCTTTTTATTCCGCCAGGAGAGGAACACTCACAAAACGACATACATATTAATAAGCAGCAGAAATGCATACTCCCACACCTGAAAATAAGGCCTTGGGCTCAGAGCTGCACTACAGTCTATGAAGTGTCTGTGTGCAAACCTCTTGATAATACTATGAAAGAATACCTCACTGTGGCTTTATAAAATGTCCTGTTGAATAACATTATAGATTCTACGAAAATATAAATCATCTAGGTGATGATTATCAGTTTGATCTCATCCACTTTAGAGAAAAAAAACTAAACAAAGCCAAACGGTTATGACGCATGGGATGGAGAAACCAAGTGTCCTCAAACTATGGAGATGCGTTTTATTATTCCACAGTAAGAACATCTTATGTATGCTCTCTCAAGCCATTTGGATAAAGGCCTGTTTAAATGCAGGCTAAGTAACGTGGAGTGTTGTGCTTTAGAGGCTCAACGGTCTGAGTTTTTAATGGCATATCTGAAGGAGTGCAAGCTATTGTTAATCACTTCCTGTTCACAGGCACTTTCCCCAAGGCACTAAAAACTGCTATCGTGAACTGCTTCTGAAGAAATGTAATCTAGATTCTTCAGCTCTTAGCAATTTTTGGGCAATCTCCAACCTTCCATTCTTAAGCAAAACTCAAGAGAAATTGGTTTTCAAAGAACAAAATAGTTGTTTTAGTGCCAACTCTATTTTTGAAAAATTCTAATTTGGTTTTCGTGCCAACCACAGCACAGAGACATCATTAATTAAAGTGGTAAATGATCTTAGAGACAACACAGATGCCAAACAGCTCTCTGTCCTTGTACTCTTAGATTTAAGTGCTGCATTTGACTCTGTTGACCATGATATCCTTCTGGACAGACTGGATACGTAGGTTAGCCTCTCCGGTCCAGTTCTAAATTGGTTTGGGATGTTTTTTTTTTTAACTAGGCAAGTCAGCTAAGAACAAATTATTATTTACAATGACAGCCTAGGAACAGTGAGGTAACTGCCTTGTTCAGCTCGGGGATTCAATCTAGCAACCTTTCGGTTACTGACCCAACGCTCTAACCACTGGGCTACCTGCTCCCCCTATTTAACTGGTCAATAGTTTTTTATCACCCTTGGTGAACAATACATATCACGTGGCGTTCCACAAGGTTCGATTTTGGGTCCGGTACTGTTCAGTTTATATATCTTACCTCTTGGCAGCGTTATCATATTATACTATATTGATTTTCACTGCTACGCAGACGATACACAACGTTGCATTTCTGTTTCACCAAAGGATGTTATTGCCACAGACAAATTTTAGACTGTATTAGTGATTTAAATACTTGGATGGCTCACAACTTCCTCACGCTAAATCAAGACAAGACTAAGGTACTTATTGTTGGAGCCAAAGCACAGAGAGAATCTAGCTGCACATTTTAATTCACAGGCAATAAAGATAAAACACCAGGTAAAAAAACAAGGGTGTTATTTTAGATTCTGAACAAAATTTTGAATCCCACATTAGGAATGTGACCAAAATAGCTTTTTACCACTTGAGGAACATTGCCACGGTCTGGCCATTTCTCTCTCAGGCTGATACAGAGAGACACATCCATGCTTTTATTACAAGCAGGCTTGACTACTGTAATCCTCTCCTGTCAGGTCTACCCAAGAAAGCCATTGGTCAACTGCAAAACATACAGAAAGGAATGCTGCAGCACGGGTACTGACCGAGACCGGACAGAGAGCAAACATTCAACCAGGTCTCTACACTGGCTGCGTGTGAGTTTTAGAATTAATTGTATGATTATTCTATTGGTTTTTAAATACATCCAAGATTGTGTACCGCAATACATGTCAGACATGCTTTTAAGTTATGTACCCAGTAGGTCCCTCAGGTCCTTTGGCCCTGGCCTTTTAACTATCCTAAAGACAAGGACCAAGAGGCATGGAGAGGCAGCCTTTAGTTATTATGCCCCCAGCCTCTGGAATAGCCTGCCAGGGAACCTGAGAGGGGGGGCAAAACTGTGGACATATTTAAAAGAGATCTTAAAACACATTTTTTTTGCTTTTATTTTCCTTAGGGTGCTTTTTAATAGTTCAGTTTTGTCATTCTTTTGCTTTTCATCTTATGTTTGTTGTGTAGTAAATATTTCTGCCAAAAAAAGACAACCTGTAAAGCACAATCTGTGTTGCATTCCATGTCTGAAATGAGCTGTATTAAATAAAGCTTTATTTGACACAGGGGAGAGGGGCAAGGTGGCTCTGAAATGTCACGTACCTTCTCCACTGCACTCCGTGGTACTGAGTGGCCGCAGAGAGGCACTCTGGAGGCGGACTATTTAATAGGGGTTGAGTGGCCCAATCCTCCTCTGGGTCATCACAGACACCCTGGTCGTCACATCCTACCTGCGAACCAGGGACTGATGTTCAGTGTCTCAATGTATCTTTCCTGTTGATTTGAGACACACGTTTGAAGTACCTTGACTTCTGAAGTTGCGTGAAGTGGAGTCCCAGTGGTGAAAGTACATGTCGTTTCTACCGGAGATGGTTCAGTTCTGCTCTGGACCGAGACAAGGTGGGTGTTGAATTGGAGGCTTGTTGAGTGTCTTTCTTGTGGATTTCAAGAGGAAAGGTAACAATATTTCTGTAACAGCTGAAGAACGTGAAAGAGACTGAGAAATGAGAACACTGGAAGAAATGTGAGACTTCTAACAACAACAAAAAACAAGTTTACAATGGACTTCGAAATTGCCCTTAACTTCACCTGAAAAGTACGCAAGCATTTGTTCAACGAAACATACCTCATGCTCAAAGAGTGACTCATCTCAAGAGGGGACTTGTGTTCACAATCTTTGGCTAAAATCTCGCTGTAGAATTTGGACGAAACTCACCCTCTTCATTCAGAACATCTAGAATTCTATTGTAAATAACAACACACATGCACGTAACGCATCACAGAAATCCCTGTGTAAATTGCTGTTGATGGTGGAATCTTCTTCACTGTCCTTTTCATCATGCAAGCCCAGAGGTGCTCTCAGATTCCACACTCTGGAGGAATAACGTGATTCCACGTGATCATTGGACTCATTGTGAAATAATGCAGTGTTCCATGCCAAGCCAAGCATCGCAATAATAACATTGATAGTTCCAGACGCTAGCAAACCAAACCCAATTCGTTCCACTAATCCTTCATTTGACTGTTTTCTATTTTCAATTTGGACCCCCCCCCCCCAAAAGAAAAGCTGTAATCCCTCACTATGATTGAAAACGAAGCCATAGCTGCGTGGCACAAACGATTTATTGACATAAGTGATAGTTTGCTCGGAAATACTTGTGCAATCATAGAAAGACAGAGGCGGTCGAGGCCCTTCATGCTGTGCTACATTTGCCTGTCAAGTTTATTGAGGGGGGGGGGGAAGAAAATGTTACAATTGTAAAACAGAGTCTTTATCCATTTAAAGTCTGTTGCCGTTATCTTTACATGCATCATTGCATGATATTCAAGGTTGAGTGGGTTGAAATGGTTTGATAATGGTATTTAAGTAGTGGTCTGTACTGAGAGACTGGGGAGGTTTTTTGGGTACAACATGTTCATTGTTTGAACCTTTCACAGAAACCATAAGTAGGCTACGGCCCGAATCATGCTTTCAGTAACACAACAGTGCCTTCATTCTCTCTCCCTCCATTCCTCACCATCTCCACCTCCACCTCTGTCTGTTTTACTAGCCCACAGCTCTTACTTTACCACAGGATGTTGGTGGCACCTGAGTTGGGGAGGACGGACTTGTGGTAAAGGCTGGAGCAGAATAAGTGGACTGGTATCAAATACATCAAACACATGGTTTCCATGTGCTATCATGTGCTTCCATTTGCTATCTTCCAGACATTATTATGAGCCATCCTTCCCTCAGCAACTTCCTGTGTACTGTACCTACTGTATGTCAACATGCCTCCTCCCTTTACTTCTCTCCATCCATCTCCCTCTCCCTTGTCCCTCTCTCTTTCTCTCTAGCTATACCTCCCTCTACCTCTCCCTGCCTCAACCTCTTCCTGCTCTCTCGCTCCCTCCCTCGCTCTCTTTTTTCTTTAATCTCTCCGTTTTCTCCTGAAGGTTAGTCGTGCCTGCAGGGGTATGAAAATGTCAGAAAGGCCCACTCCATTTTCAGCTACATAAATAGCTATTTCCCGCCAGAGCAAACCCACTTTCAGCACTGACCCAACAGCTCCACTTCCCACCTCCTGTTCCACTCCGCCACCAAGCCTGCTGCTGCTGCTGGGATAAATGTACATGAAATATCTCTCTTTCACCCTCCCTCCATTTCTATATACCTCCCCAGTCCCAATGCTTCTCTGCACAAAATTTTTCTCTCAGATTTCCAAATATTATAAGAGATGACCATGTACTTTCTTACCGCTTTGAAAATTCAGATTTAGTACCTTTTTCATTGTATTGAGACTGCACCAAAACATTACATAACCTAACATAAAAAGATAATTTATGAATATCTTTAGACTTCAGGAAGAACGACAGTGAAAGAAAATGCTCAATTCACTTTTAAAGTGACCCGAATAAAGGCTTAAAATATACTGTTTCACCCTCGTCTCAAAGCAGCCATTATTCCCCAACCTGAAATGGCCAATTCATATTGTAATTATGATTTATCAGCACAGGAGAAAATATAGGGAACCGTTGCTCATTGACAGACAAAGGCTGAGCACTTACAGTGTCTGGGAGAGTGACAGTTAGTGAAAGGACGCCTCTCTTCCCTTTTCAATATATGAGTTTCAAATGTGGGACACAAAAGGTAAGTCCTGAGTCCTAACACAACAGGGAGGAATGCTCTTTTGCTATGTGTGTGTGTATGTTTCTCTGTGATTCCCCAGAGTATAGAATGCTTTCTACGAAGAGTGTTGGCATTGATGCAGGGTTATGAGGCCTGTCACTGTCAGGTATGACAGGAGAAGTGTTATAGAAAGATGTGTTATAGTGGAGATATAGAGGATCAATGTTATACATAGAACCTTACCATCCCTGTGAATTTGCCACAGTTTTATTCAAGCTAGAATTAGAAGCACCTGTTTTATGCCTTAATAATGAGCATAAATCCAGAGTATTATTCACCTCTTGACACTTCCTCTACCTCCATCACCTAGCCAGGTCTCTCCAGTCCACCACACCAGACTGGTTTATTTCTGTGTGCTCTCTCTGTCCCAGAAAGAACCTGACATGTCGCCGTCGCCGTCGCGCGTCAATATTGTCATCCATGTTTTGTTTCCTCCAGGAACATCCTCCCCTAATCTTCCCTTTCAATTTTCTGGCTGCAGCTCCCCAAGACAATGAGAGGAGACGTCAAAGACTGTAGGAAGACATTGGTAGCTCAAAGTCACACCAGGAAGAGACAATTCCAGCTTCACGCTTGAGGTTGTGCAAAATATAATTTTCCATTACATTTGCAGCACAGTGTCCTCGTTTGGTGTTCTGTTGTGGAGCAGACAAAGATAGCTGTTCTGGAATCAGCCGCTAGCCAGCTGCCTGGGCTGGTGTTGTGATGAATAGTGGAAAGCCATTAGAGAGATTAAGGAGGAGGTGGCTCATCTCTCTCAGCAGAAACAGGTTTAAATCTATAGTATAGATCAGATAGACACAGGTTTAACTCTATAGTACAGACCAGATAGACACAGGTTTAACTCTATAGTATAGACCAGATAGACATAGGTTTAACTATATAGTATAGACCAGATAGACATAGGTTTAACTATATAGTATAGACCAGATAGACATAGGTTTAACTATATAGTATAGACCAGAGAGACACATGTTTTACTCTATAGAGGAGAGCCTAAGGAGTGCCGGGAGTAAGGAGACTAGGAAATGGAAAGAGGTGCCTCTTGGGAGATCTATTTTCTCAAGGGACATACACATGTATCACACACTGTCATACCACAACCCGGCACCAACATTATCATACTCATGCATACACGTACCCAAAACATGCACGCAAGCACGCAAACAGAGTAAACCGGACAGATGTCCACAAAAACATGATATACAGTATGTTGTTTAAATTATATACCGTTCCAAACAGAATACATGCAAACCACACAACATAAAAACACAGAATGCAAACATTACTGCTATGGTTTGAATAGAGACAAATGATGACTTCCTGTCTTATAGTAAACATTTTTTTTTTTAAATGAACTCCATTCTTTCTCTCTGCCTCTTTTCTGCCTCTTCTTCTGTAGTGTCTCATAAATGTCGTGCCCACCCACCTGTCCTCTCTCCTATGAGATGTAACATACAAAGGCCAAATTGATAGCTAGATGGGAAATTACCCCCGGTACATTCAGGCTAATTTGCCTCTTTTTTTTACTGGGTGATGACCATTTCTCAACAATACACAGCAGAGTCCACACTCTCCTTTTCCAATACTCCCGCTGTGAGTCCAAATGACTTCTACAGCTTGATAGAATTAATTGGCTGACTTTGAGTAGCATGGTAATAGATAGAACATTAGCTATTGAAAACGGAAAAGATTGACAAGTATGCTGTTCGCTGTTTTTCTCTGAAATAATTGAGAGGGAGGGTGAAAATAATTCTCTCTCTCGCCAGATGTGTGCTGTGCTCACTCTCTCCCTCTCTCTCTTTGTTTTGAAGTGACTCACTCCTTTTCTCCGACACAGAACCTATCATTTTGACTTTTTAATATGGACAGAACAGAGAGCAACGGACCTACAGAGACACAAATAGATGGTGAGGGGTGTGGAGGGGCTGAGGGGCTGAGGGGCATGGAGAAAATAATTCTTGGTCTGAGGCAGGACTTCAAGGAACAATTGTCCTCAACTATTTCTGTACTTTAACCAAGGAATATCTCATCGGCATATTTTTGCATTTACTCTAACACAAACAAGGGAGAGAACATGGTTTTATTTTAACCTCTAGTTTGAGGGCAATATCAAAGTCCTGAGTGCTATATAGTATCATAGGCTTTAGGAGAGACCAGGCAGCAGGAGGGGGCATGGGGAGATTTGGATGGCTGGCTACTATTCTGGGTGTGTGTCTGAGGCAGGTAGGCAGGTGAGCGCTGGTGGGCTGCTGGGGGTTGGTAGGTTGGTTGGGGCCGGGGGGCACTGCCATGGCATGGCAGAGTGATGGAGCGTTCTCTATAATTGGATCTTTAAAAACTCTACCCACGGTTAATATGCAGCCGCCGGCTGACGTGGCCGTCAACCAGACCTCAGGCTTATCGCCTGTCTTGCCCCTAGCAGGCAGCTCTCTCTGCATGATTGATGGCTCTGTTTGTCTGTTATTGTTTGTCTGAAGGACTCTGCATCATGGCCTCCTATCCAATTAGAGTATACTTGGAGATTACAGTAGCCTGGTCTCTCCTCTTCTGTCCAGTTCAGCTGGAGAAGGGGATCCATGTCACATTCTGTCAGAAAGTGTCCCTCTCTCCATCCTATATCCCTCTGTCTCTCTCCATCCTAAAAACCCTACGTAACTTTAATATCAATCTCTCCTTTCAACTCTAAAAGCTTACATTAAATGAACACAGCTGCCACTAACAACCGTACGCGTAATCCTGTGTCACAATGCATATAATACAGAGGCAATCATCAACTAGATTCAGCCGCTGGATGATTTCTTTCTTGAGTGGATGGTCGGGGGGCCGGAATATAATTACAAATCATTTGTAGACTACAATTTGACCACAAGAATCCCAAACAGATATAATATTAACACATGATCATTTCAAACCTTACATTTTTATACAATCATGTGTCTCTCTATTATGCGTGGGAATACATTTCCAAAATTAAAATCACTTGGAGCTGATTTCCTGGTGTGTTTACAGTCTTTTAAATAAAGCAATAATTTGGCCCGCGGGCCAACAGTTGGGGTACCAGTATCATTTTAAATAAAGACTGTGTATTGGACAAAGACAAAAGGTATATAGAGTGAAAAACAAGGTAACTGCCCAAAAAAAGAAACACTTAAGTAAATGAGGGATACAAAGTATATTGAAAGCAGGTGCTTCCACACAGGTGTGGTTCCTGAGTGGATTAAGTAATTAACATCCCATCATGCTTAGGGTCATGTACTGTATAAAAAGGCCCAAGTTGCCCATTATTTTGGCAGCCATGGCTAGAAGGAGAGATCTCAGTGACTTTGAAAGCGGGGGTCTCAAATAGGGTTGCAAAGCTACCAGTAATTTACCCGGAACCTTTCGTAATTTTGGTAATTAACAGAAAATCTGTCAATCTATCGTAACTTTGGTAATTTATACTTCCATAACTTTGAAAAAAATGTGTTCATACAGTTGAAGTCAGAAGTTCACATACAATTAGGTTGGAGTCATTAAAACTTGTTTTACAACCACTCCACAAATTTCTTGTGAACAAACTATAGTTTTGGCAAGTCAGTTAGGACATCTACTTCGTGCATGACACAAGTAAAGTTTGCAACAATTGTTTACAGACAAATTATTTCACTTATAATTCACTGTATCACTATTCCAGTGGGTCAGAAGTTTACATACACTAAGTTGACTGTACCTTTAAACAGGTTGGAAAATTCCAAAAAATGATGTCATGGCTTTAGAAGCTTCTGATAGGCAAATTGACATAATTTAAGTCAATTGGAGGTGAACCTGTGGATGTATTTCAAGGCCTACCTTCAAACTCAGTGCCTCTTTGCTTGACATCATGGGAAAATCAAAAGAAATCATCCAAGACCTCAGAAAAAAATGTTGACCTCCAGAAGTCTGATTCATCCTTGGGAGCAATTTCCAAACGTCTGACGATACCACATTCATCTGTACATACAATAGTACGCAAGTATAAACACCATGGGACTACGCAGCTGTCATACCACTCACGAAGGAGGTGCGTTCTGTCTCCTAGAGATGAACACACTTGATGCGAAAAGTGCAAATCAATCCCAGAACAACAGCAAAAGACCTTGAAAAGATGCTGGAGGAAACAGGTACAAAATTATCTATATCCACAGTAAAACGAGTCCTATATCAACATTACCTGAAAGGCCGCTCAGCAAGGAAGAAGCCACTGCTCAAAAACCTCTATAAAAAAATCCAGACTATGGTTTGCACATGGGGACAAAGATCGTACTTTTTGGAGAAATGTCCTCTGGTCTGATGAAATAAAAAAATAACTATTTGGCCATATTTACCATCGTTATTTTTGGAGGAAAAAGGGGGAGGCTTGCAAGCTGAAGAACATCATCCCAACTGTGAATCACGGGGGTGGCAGCATCATGTTTTGGGGGTGCTTTGCTGCAGGAGGGACTGGTGCACTTCACAGAATAGATGGCGTCATGAGAAAGGGAAATTATGTGGATATATTGAAGCAACATATCAAAACATCATCCAGAAAGTCCAAATGGACAATGACCCCAAGCATACTTCCAAAGTTGTTGCAAAATGGCTTAAGGACAACAAAGTCAATGTATTGGAGTGGCCATCACAAAGCCCTGACATCAATCCTACAGCAAATTTGTGGGCAGAACTGAAAAAGCGTGTGCGAGCAAGGAGGCCTACAAACCTGACTCAGTTACACCAGCTCTGTCAAGAGGAATGGGCCAAATTTCACCCAACTTATTGTGGGAAGCTTGTGGAAGGCTACCCGAAACGTTTGACCCAAGTTAAAGAATTTAAAGGCAATGCTACCTAATACTAATTGAGAGTATGTAAACTTCTGACCCACTGGGAATGTGATGAAAGAAATAAAAGCTGAAATAAATCATTCTCTCTACTATTATTCTGACATTTCACATTCTTAAAATAAAGTGGTGATCCTAACTGACCTAAGACAGGGAATTTGTGTAGTAGGATTAAATGTCAGGAATTGTGAAAAACTGAGTTAAATGTATTTGGCTAAGGTGTATGTAAACTTCCGACTTCAAATGTATCTTCTGCTGCTACTCCAACCCTAGTTCTCTTCTCTTTCTCACACAATGTGAGATCATCTTTCTTTCTTTTACTCCCTTTATATTCTTTCTTTATTTGCTCAGAACGTTTATGAAATAATGTCCTGTAACCGACAAGAACTTCTAGACATTAGATTGGAGATCACTCATCACAATTTCAACTTCACAGACCTGGATCCTTTGTTTCGACTATACGAAGCAGCTCCATTCATCCGAGGTGCTCTCCCAAAAAGATGCCACCAAAAGAGAGGATGGAGAGTTGGCATTCTAGTCACATTCAAAAGTGAATACTGGAACAATATTTCTAACATAGAACATGGGGAATGGTCAGAGGCAATCTATAGAACACTAATGTTATTATGTGATGTCATTAAAAATGTTATAAAGGAAATACTGTAACTTGGAAAGTATACCCACTACATATATGAAGTTTCCATATTATGAATGGTGCATGTAATGTGAAAATTGATGAATGTGTTTTTGTTAAGACAGGGATGTGATTTGAGAAGCTATAAAAGATCATTGTTTTACCTAACTTTGGACAGTGAGTAGTTACCGCCCGGAGTGAGGTCAGGGAGCGTGCCAGCCTGTCGAAACTGCCCCTGTTGAGCGAACTGTATAAATTATGTTTTAATAAAAAAACATTTAAGACCAGAAAGACGTGAAGCTGCAGCTGCACGTTTAAAGTGGTTTGAACTTTGAATCTCAACACGAGGTGGATACGATAAACTTACCTCCCCGATAATCAATTGTACGGCTGATTAACTGTCCTAAGTAAAGTATCTTCAAAAGCGAATTTAAGTAGGACCATCCTGTTACTCTGCTCAAACCATCGATATGGCAGGCTAGCCTATTTTCAAAGAAGCCCCATCAAGAGGGAATGGAAGGAAAGTCAACTCTGTAGTTTTGTTCAGGACTACACGACAAGTCACCGGATACCAGACAACTACAAAGAAAGAGAACAACAGAAGAACCATTTCAGACAATCAGAGCCTTACAAGCCCAACCCCCTTTCCAAGGCTGCCCTGTTCACCGAGAGACCCCCGGCGAACCCAGGAATTTCACGTAAATTTGTGTGCGATTTGTGTGCAAAGTACATGGTTACTGTAAGTGAGAGTAGTTTCTGAATGTACCAATGTTAAGTGTCTCGGTCCTTCTCCATCTCTTCTTCAACAAGCATCAATGTTGTTGTCATTCTGCTAGGGATCTGTTTTCAGAGTATTATGTCTCCAGTCCTGTGTTCCCATTTAATTAGCTAGTAAATAAATAATTAAACCAATGTGTAGTACTGAATCATAAGTAAGGCTTGGGTTTTTGCAGATGCAAGGAGGTTATTACTGTTAAGAATGATGATATGATACGAGGTTATGATTAATAAGTTGACTGTTTATAGATGTGATAGGTAAAGACCTTTTAGAGTTTAATTCAGGAGATGATAACGGGAGATGATAACTCTTTAAATAACCACTCTCGTGGTGTATAGATCCTAATGAGTTAATTGTTACATGATTCATTTAATCAAGTAACAATTAAACATAGTTAGTTAATTAGATAAATAAGCGTCTTCAGATTAATGTTATAGTCAAGTCACGACAGATGGATGAAATCATACCTTGAAGGCAGAACCCAGTGTGTCAGTGAGCAATGAGCTGTCTCCCACTCTCAGCTATGATGTGGGCGTGCCCCAAGGGTCAATACTGGGGCCCCTCCTGTTCAGCCTGTACATTAATTGTCTGCCTTCTGTCTTTACTGGGTCTGAAGTTCAAATGTATGCAGATGGTACAGTGATATATGTGCATGCAAAGAGGAAACAACAAGCTGCACAACAACTCACTATTGTAATGGTCCAGGTTACAAAAAGGCTCAGTGACTCATGTTTGCATCTCAATGTGAAAAAAACAGTCTGCATGTTCTTCACAAAGAGGGCAACTGAGCCAGATGTCTATGTGTCAGGGAAGAAGCTCCAGGTGGTATCCGATTTTAAGTACCTTGGCATCATACTTGATTACAAGCAGGTGAAAAAGGTAGCTAAAATAACCAAATTCAACCTAGCTAATTTCCGATTCATACAACATTTTTGACTATAGAGGTAGCAAAACTGTACTTAAATTATATGATACTCCCCCAGTTAGCATACTGCTTGACTAGTTGGGCCCAAGCTTGCTGTACAACATTAAAACCCATTCAGTCTGTCTACAAACAGGCTCTCAAAGTGCTTGATAGAAAGCCCAATAGCCATCCTCACTGTTACATCCTCAGAAAGCATGAGCTCCTGAGTTGGGAAAATATTGTACCAAATCCTAAATGGCTTGGCTCACCCTCCACTTAGTACTTTTGTTGAACAGAAAACCCAACCCCATGGCAGCAGATCCACAAGGTCTGCCATGAGAGGAGACTATAGTCCACCTAAGGAAAAGCATCGTTAGTCAATCTGCTTTCGCACTGAGAGCTTCCCATGTCTGGAACACACTGCCATCAGACACACACAACTGCACCACCTATCACACCTTCACAAAAACATGAAGACAAGGCTAAAGGCCAATGAGACTTGTGAACATAATCCCTAGATGTGTATTGCCACTTTCCATGTTATCTGTTGTCTGTAGCTTGTGAGGTGTAGAAACACTGTCGCTTTTAAAAATGTCGTTTTGTTGCTTTTTGTGATATTGCTCTGTCTGCGTGATCAGTGTTGCTTGTCCTATGTTGCTCTGACTGTGCTCACTGCTCTTTGTTTGTCTGTATTGTTATTGTAATTGTTTTTAATAACCTGCCCAGGGACTGTGGTTTAAAATTAGCCGTCTGGCTAAAACCGGCACTTTTACTGAAACGTTGATTAATGTGCACTGTCCCTGTAAAAATACAAATAAACTCAAACTTCAGACACTAACAGATTATAAAGGGAAAACAAGCCAAGTTGAGGACACTGACGCGCCACTCCCAGACAAACTTAACATTTTCTTTGTCTGCTTCGACGATAACAACAGAGCCGCTGTCATGGGCCCTTGGTGATTATGAGGACGGCGGGCTCCTGATCTCTGTAGCTGACATGAGTAGGACTTTCAAGAGTGTTAACCCTCGCAAGGTTGCCGGCCCAGACAGACCAGCTGGCTGGAGTGTTTACAAACATATTCACCTCTCCCTATCCCAGTCTGTTGTCCCCACTTCCTTCAAGATTCCCACCATTGTTTCAAGATGTTAACATTGTTCTTGAATCCAAGAAAGCTAAGGTAAATTACTATCGTCCTGTAGCACTCACCTCTGTCAACATGAAGTGCTTTGAGAGGCTAGTCAAGGACCAATTCACCTCCACCTTTTCTAACAGCCTAGACTCATTACAATTTGTATACTGCCCAAAAAAATCCACAGACAACGCAATCGCTGTTGAACTGCACACCACCCTTCCACCTGGACAAAAGGAATACCTATGTGAGAATGCTGTTCATCGACTACAGCTCTGCTTTCAACACCATAGTGCCCTCCAAGCTTGTCACTAAGCTCAGGGTCCTGGGTCAGAACCCCTCCCTGTGCAACTGGGTCCTAGAATTCCTGACGGACTGGCCCCAGGTGGTGAGGGTTGGCAACAACACCTCCGCTATGATGATCCTCAACACTGGGACCCCCAAGGGATGTGTGCTCAGTTCCCTCCAGTGCTCCCTGTTCACCCATGACTGTTTGGCTACGCACTGCTCCAACTCAATCATCAAGTTTGCTGACGATATGACAGTGGTAGGTCTGATTACCAACAACAAGGAGACAGCCTACAGGGAGGAGGTTAGAGCCCTGTCGGAGTGATGCCAGGAAAATAACCTCTCCGTCAACAAGAAAAAAAACAAAGGAGCTGATCGTGGAGAGCAGGAGACAGTGAGCCCCAATCCACATCAACTGGACCGCAGTGGAGAGTGTCAAAAGTTTCAAGTTCCTTGGCGTGCACATCACTGATGACCTGAAATGGTCCCACCACACGACACCTTGGTGAAGAAGGCTGAAGAATTTGTCATGGCTTGTAAGACCCTCAGAAACTTCTACGGGTGCACCATTGAGAGCATTCTGTCGGGCTGCATCACTGCCTGGTACAGCAACTGCACTGCCCTCAACCGAATTGCTCTTCAGAGGATGGTGCGGTCAGTCCAATGCATCACCGGGGGCACGCTGCCTGCCCTCCAGGACATTTACAGCACTCTGTGTCAAAGGAAGGGCAAGAAGATCATCAAGGACCTCAGCCACCGGAGTCATGGTCTGTTCACTTTGCTACCATCTAGCACACAGAGATGGTACAAGTACATGAAAACCTGGGCCGAAAGACTGAAAAACAGATTTTATTTTCTAGCCATCAGACTGTTGAACAGTCATTACACACTATCCTGTAGTAACAGACAAAGATAGACTCACTCACACAAAACACAAACAAAAGTTCACACACACGCAGACTCCTGTACTTACATGCACACACATACAGCCAACTCTGCTGCCCCATGTACAGTGCATTCGGAAAGTATTCAGAGCTGTTGACTTTTTCCACTTTTTGTTACTTTACAGCCTTATTCTAAAATGGATAAAATAAAAAAAATCCTCATCAATCCACACACAATACCCCATAATGACATGCGAAAACAGGTTTTTAGAAAAATTTGAAAATGTATTACAAATAAAAAACAGAAATACCTTATTTACATACAGTAAGTATTCAGAACCTTTGCTAGGAGACTTGAAATTGAGCTCAGGTGCATCCTGTTTCCATTGATTATCCTTGAGATATTTCTACAATATGATTGTGGTAAATTCAAGTTGGTAAATTCAATGGATTGGACATGATTTGGAAAGGCACACACCTGTCTATATAAGGTCCCACAGTTGACAGTGCATGGCAGAGCAAGGGTACCAACATTTTTTTACACAATTGAAAGCCCCCAAGAACCCAGTGGCCTCCATCATTCTTAAAAGGAAGAAGTTTGGAACCACCAATACTCTTCCTAGAGCTGGCCGCCCAGCCAAACCGAGCAATCGGAGGAGAAGGGCCTTGGTTAGGGAGGTAACCAAAAGCCCGATGGTCACTCTGACCGCTCCAAAGTTCCTCTGTGGAGATAGGAGAACCTTCCAGAAGGACAACCATCTCTGCAGCACTCCACCAATCAGGCCTTTAATTGTAGAGTAGCCAGACAGAAGCCACTCATGACAGCCTGCTTGGACTTTGCCAAAAGGCACCTAAAGGACTCTCAGACTATGAGAAACAAGATTCTCTGGTCTGATGAAACCAAGATTGAACAATTTGGCCTGAATGCCAAGCGTCACGTCTGTAGGAAACATGCACCATCCCTACGGTAAAGCATGGTGGTGGCAGCATCATGCTGTGGGGATGTTTTTCAGCGGCAGGAACTGGGAGACTACTCAGGATCGGGGGAAATATGAACGGCACAAAAGTACAGAGAGATCCTTTATGAAAACCTGCTCCAGAGCACTCAGGAACTCAGACTGGGGTGGCGACAATGACCCTAAGCACAAAGCTAAGACAACGCAGAAGTGGCCCAGCCGGAGCCCGGACTTTAACCCCATTGAACATCTCTGGAGAGACCTGAAAATAGCTGTGCAGCGATGCTTCCCATCCATCCTGACAGAGCTTGAGAGGATCTGCAGAGAAGAATGGGAGAAACTCTGAGAATATAGGTGTGCCAGACTTGTAGCATCATACCCAAGAAGACTAAGACTGTAATCGCTGCAAAAGGTGCTTCAACAAAGTACTGAGTAAAGGGTCTGAATACACATGTAAATGTGGTATTTCAGTTTTGTTTATATATATACATATATACAGTGGGGCAAAAAAGTATTTAGTCAGCCACCAATTGTGCAAGTTCTCCCACTTAAAAAGATGAGAGAAGCCGGTAATTTTCATCATATGTACACTTCAACTATGACAGACAAAATGAGAAAAAAAAATCCAGAAAACCACATTGTAGGATTTTTAATGAATTTATTTGCAAATTATGGTGGAAAATAAGTATTTGGTCACCTACAAACAAGCAAGACTTCTGGCTCTCACAGACCTGTAACTTCTTCTTTAAGAGGCTCCTCTGTCCTCCACTCGTTACCTGTATTAATGGCACCTGTTTGAACTTGTTATCAGTATAAAAGACACCTGTCCACAACCTCAAACAGTCACACTCCAAACGCCACTATGACAGACACCAAAGAGCTGTCAAAGGACACCAGAAACAAAATTGTAGACCTGCACCAGGCTGGGAAGACTGAATCTGCAATAGGTAAGCAGCTTGGTTTGAAGAAATCAATTGTGGGAGCAATTATTAGGAAATGGAAGACATACAAGACCACTGATAATCTCCCTCGATCTGGGGCTCCACGCAAGATCTCCCCCGTGGGGTCAAATTTATCACAAGAACGGTGAGCAAAAATCCCAGAACCACACGGGGGGACCTAGTGAATGACCTGCAGAGAGCTGGGACCAAAGTAACAAAGCCTACCATCAGTAACACACTACGCCGCCAGGGACTCAAATCCTGCAGTGCCAGACGTGTCCCCCTGCTTAAGCCAGTACATGTCCAGGCCCGTCTGACGTTTGCTAGAGAGCATTTGGATGATCCAGAAGAAGATTGGGAAAATGTCATATGGTCAGATGAAACCAAAATATAACTTTTTGGTAAAAACTCAACTCGTCGTGTTTGGAGGACAAAGAATGCTGAGTTGCATCCAAAGAACACCATACCTACTGTGAAGCATGGGGGTGGAAACATCATGCATTGGAGCTGTTTTTCTGCAAAAGGACCAGGACGACTGATTCGTGTATAGGAAAGAATGAATGGGGCCATGTATCGTGAGACGAAGGAGTGGCTTCGTAAGAGACGAAGGAGTGGCTTCGTAAGAAGCATTTCAAGGTCCTGGAGTGGCCTAGCCAGTCTCCAGATCTCAACCCAATAGAAAATCTTTGGAGGGAGTTGAAAGTCTGTGTTGCCCAGCAACAGCCCCAAAACATCACTGTTCTAGAGGAGATCTGCATGGAGGAATGGGCCAAAATACCAGCAACAGTGTGTGAAAACCTTGTGAAGACTTACAGAAAACGTTTGACCTCTGTCATTGCCAACAAAGGGTATAAAACAAAGTATTGAGATAAACTTTTTGTTATTGACCAAATACTTATGTTCCACCATAATTTGCAAATAAATTCATAAAAAATCCTACAATGTGATTTTCTGGATTTTTTTTCTTCTCATTTTGGCTGTCATAGTTGAAGTGTACCTATGATGAACATTACAGGCCTCTCTCATCTTTTTAAGTGGGAGAACAATTGGTGGCTGACAAAATATTTTTTGCCCCACTGTATGTATGTATGTATATGTATATATATATATATATATATATATATATATATATATATATATATATATATATATATATATGTATATGTATATATATATATATATATATATATATATATATATATATATATATATATATATATATATAAATATATACATAGACATGTATATATATAGACATGTATATATGAAACCTGTTTTTGCTTTGTCATTATGGGGTATAGTGTGTAGATTGATGAGGGAAAAAAACAATTGAATACATTTTTACAATAGGGCTGTAACGTAACAAAATGTGGAAAAAGTCAAGTGGTCTGAATACTTTCCGAATACCCTGTACATAGAGACATTAATCACTGGACGCTTCCCATTTCTTTTATACTGTTTTTCACACTGTGTATTCCTATACTGTATTCTTCACATAGCTCATTCTAATATTTCTACTACTGTACATTGTATTTTTGTCATACTGCTTATACACAGCACATATTTATTTATTTGATTCTGGATTCTTGACATAGCTCACTGTAATACATCTACTGCTGCACATTCTTAGTATATATTTTTGGTGTCTATACGCGTAGATTGCATTTAGATGACTGGTACAGCGTTATTTGGGTAGTTAATTGGATTCGTTCAGACATTCTTGATTTCTTGCTTCTAGTTTTTTGTTATTTGTTGACTTGTTTGTCATTTTACTGCACTGTGAGGTGATAGAAATACATGCATTTCACTGCACCCGTTATACCATCTGCTAAACTGTGTACACAACCAATAAACTTTGTTTACATTTTGATTTGATATTATTTTCTCACCCTCCTACCAAAAGTTGCTGAATAATTTCTCTCTCTGCAGTCTGCATGACCTTGGTTTCGTGCCTCTCCTCTCTCCCTCCATGTGTTCCGTCTGTCT
Organism: Oncorhynchus kisutch; assembly: GCF_002021735.2. Lineage (NCBI taxonomy): Eukaryota > Metazoa > Chordata > Actinopteri > Salmoniformes > Salmonidae > Oncorhynchus > Oncorhynchus kisutch. Next base: position 53,769,946 of record NC_034183.2, read on the forward strand.
AACAGATTCTACAAGAGTTTCACAGTGTTGATAAAGCTACTACTCTCCAATAGTGCAATTTCTAAGACATTTGTCAGAACAGCCGTGGTCTAGCCATGCTCTAGTTCTATGTTATTTTGGAGCTCTGCATTAAAATAGACGTAGTAGGCGATATCCGTGTGCCCTCGTCTCTTTAGTTTGCTGGTCCATGAGAGGGAGGGAGGGACATATTTGTGTAAGCCCTACTACCCTCAGTGCTAACCTCAGGCCTGGCCTCCTTTCCTAGCCCTAAACCCAGGCAGTGATCAGTGGTTCATCAACCATTCTCACATATTCTCCACTCCGCAGCCTTGCCCTGAACAACATCTACACACAAGCACGCACATGTAGCAGAGTTAAAAAAATACCCTACCCTGAGTTTTATGACTTCAACCCACATTTTTTCACACTCACAAATGCACACACTAGCACATGCAAACAGTACAAAGCTATGAAAAAATAAGAGAAACTATACATGTATTCTTCACATCAACCTCATTTGCTGGTGAGCGTAATAGATAGTTGTCACGACTTCCACCGAAGTCGGTTCCTCTCCTTGTTCGGGCGGCGTTCGGTGTCACCGGTCTTCTAGCCATCTTCGATCCACTTTTAATTTTCCATTGGTTTTGTCTTGTTTTCCTACACACCTGGTTCTCATTTCCCTCATTGTTTGTTGTAGGTGCACATGTTTACTGGTGCGCGTCGGGTTTTGTGCCCATGTTGGTTTATGCTTTATGCCGTTGGTTTTGAAAATAAACTGCTCCGCCTATTATGTAGTTCTGCTCTCCTGCGTCTGACTTCCCTGCCACCAGTTACAAACCCCATTACAGAATTCCACACCTCACCATGGAGTCAGCAGGAGCAGGTACCCCGGTTACAGGAGTTGAGGAGCGTGTCAGAGAACACGTGGCGATGCTACAACATCTCGGCGTTGCGATGGACCGCGTCGTCCAGACCATGGACCGCTGGGAGAGACAGGGAGTCCCTCTAGCGCCTCCACCAGCACAACAAGGGTTCCCACTACTCACCCCCCTATACCCGATCCCAACGGGATGCGTCTCGCCCTTCCCCGGGAGTATGATGGGACGGCGGCACGGTGCCAGGGGTTCTTGCTGTTTACCCGGCTCCCTCGGGAAGGGAGAGGGTGTCCACCCTCGTATCGTGCCTCTCGGGAGTGGGCTAACGCCGTGTGGGGAGAAGGAGATGCAGCGTTGGATGACTTCACGGAGTTCACCCGAACGTCTTTTCCACCTGAGGCAGGGGTCGAGGAGCACCCAGGAGTTTGCCCTGGAATTTAGGACCCTGGCCGTAGGAGAGGGATGGAACGACTGGGCCCTTATCAACCACTACCATTGCTGCCTACGCGAGGATGTCCGTCAGGAGTTGGCCTGCAGGGATTCCACCCTCCCCTTCGACCAGCTGGTGGAACTGTCCATTCGGTTGGATAACCTGCTGGTCACCCGCGGACATCCAGAGGGGGCTCTGTCGATTTGGAGGCCGGAGGAGGGGCTTTCACGTGTACCATCTGTGGCCGCAGAGGTCACACTGCTGTTCGGTGCCGGGTTAGTTCCTCTAGGGGTCGTGGCAGCAGGCAGGGCAATCTGGCATAGCCCCAGGTGAGCATGCACCTGGGAGGGAGATGAGTGGGAGACGGCGTTCAGTACGACCTCAGGGCATTATGAGTACCTCGTCATGCCGTACAGGTTGATGAATGCTCCATCAGTCTTCCAAGCCTTTGTAGATGAGATTTTCTGGGACCTGCACGGGCAGGGTGTAGTGGTGTATATTGATGGCATTCTGATATACTCTGCTACACTCGCCGAGCATGTGTCCCTGGTGCGCAGGGTGCTTGGTCGACTGTTGGAGCATGACCAGTACGTCAAGGCTGAGAAATGCCTGTTCTTTAAACAGTCCGTCTCCTTCCTAGGGTACCGCATTTCCACCTCAGGGGTGGAGATGGAGAGTAACCGCATTTCAGCCGTGCGTAATTGGCTGACTCCCACCATGGTAAAGGAGGTGCAGCGGTTTCTAGGGTTTGCCAATTACTACCAGAGGTTTATCCAGGGTTTTGGTCAGGTAGCGGCTCCCATTACCTCACTGCTGAAGGGGGGAACGGTATGTTTGCAGTGGTCGGCTGAGGTGGAGAGGGCTTTTGGTTTACCTTGGCTCCCGTGCTGGCCCATCCGGATCCCTCTTTGGCGTTCATAGTGGAGGTGGACACGTCCGAGGCTGGGATAGGAGCCGTGCTCTCTCAGCACTCGGGTACGCCACCGAAGCTCCGCCCCTGTGGCTTCTTCTTCTCGAGGAAGCTCAGCCCGGCGGAGCGAAACTATGACGTGGGGGACCGGGAACTGTTGGCTGTCGTCAAGGCGCTGAAGGCGTGGAGACATTGGCTTGAGGGAGCTAAACATCTTTTTCTCATCTGGACTGACCACCGCAATCTGGAGTACATCCGGGCAGCGAGGAGACTGAACCCTCGCCAGGCAAGGTGGGCCATGTTTTTCACCCGTTTTGTTTTCTCACTTTCTTATAGACCAGGTTCCCAGAACGTGAAGGCAGACGCACTGTCCCGGCTGTATGACACCCATGGATCCCACCCCCATACTCCCAGCCTCCTCCCTGGTGGCACCGGTAGTATGGGAGCTGGACGCGGACATTGAGCAGGCGTTACGTGCAGAGCCCGCTCCCTTCCAGTGTCCCGCTGGGCGTCTGTACGTTCCGTCTGTTGTCCGTGATCGGCTGATCTATTGGGCCCACACGTCACCTTCCTCTGGTCATCCAGGCATCGGTCCGACGGTGCGCGGTCTGAGTGGCAAGTACTGGTGGCCCACCTTGGCCAAGGACATGAGGGTTTATGTTTCCTCTTGCTCGGTGTGTGCTCAGTGTAAGGATCCTAGGCACCTGCCTAGAGGTAAGCTGCACCCCTTACCCGTTCCACAATGGCCATGGTCGCACCTGTCGATCGATTTCCTGACCGATCTTCCCCCATCACAGGGAAACACCACTATCCTGGTTGTTGTGGATCATTTCTCTAAGTTCTGCCATCTCCTTCCTCTGCCCAGTCTCCCTTCGGCCCTACAGACTGCGGAGGCCTTGTTTACTCACGTCTTCCGGCACTACGGGGTGCCTGAGGATAAAGTGTCTGATCGGGGTCCCCAGTTCACTTCGAGGGTCTGGAGGGCGTTCATGGAACGTCTGGGGGTCTCGATCCGCCTTACCTCGGATTTTCACCCTGAGAGTAATGGGCAGGTGGAGAGAGTTAACCAGGATGTGGGTAGGTTTCTGAGGTCTTATTGACTGGGGGAGTGGACGGCATTTGTGCCCTGGGCAGAGAGGGCCCAGAACTCGCTCCGCCACTCCTCCACCCCTTCCAGTGCGTACTGGGGTATCAGCCGGGTTCTAGCTCCTTGACATCAGAGTCAGATCGAGGCTCCTGCGGTGGACGACTGGTTCCAGCGCACGGAGAAGACATGGGACGCCGCTCATGTTCACCTTCAGCGTGCCGTGCTGCACCAGAAAGCCAGCGCAGAACGTCACCGCAGTGAGGCCCCGGTGTTCACAGTGAAACCTGCCCCTCCACCTGCCCTGCCGGAAGCTGGGTCCGCGGTTTTTGTGGGGCCATTTAAAGTCTTGAGGAGACTGAACGAGGTGAGTTACAGGTTACAGATTCCCCCCGATTACCGTATTAACCCCTCGTTCCATGTGTCTCTCCTCAGGCCGGTGGTGGCTGGCCCACTCCAGGAGTCTGAGGTGCGGGAGGTTCCTCCGCCCCGGCGTACTCCGTTCGATCCATACTGGATTCGAGGCGTCGGGCGAGGGGCCTTCAGTACCTCGTGGACTGGGAGGGGTATGGTCCAGAGGAGAGATGCTGGGTTGCGGTGGAGGATGTGTTGGACCCTTCAATGCTGCGGGAGTTCCACCGTCTCCGTCCGGATCGCCCTGCACCTCGCCCTCCGGGTCGTCCCCGAGGCCGGTGTCGGCGCGCTGCTGGAGCCATGCGTCAGGGGGGGTACTGTCACGACTTCCACCGAAGTCGGTTCCTCTCCTTGTTCGGGCGGAGTTCTGCGGTCGGCGTCGCCGGTCTTCTAGCCATCGTCGATCCACTTTTAATTTTCCATTGGTTTTGTCTTGTTTTGCTACACACGTGGTTCTCATTTCCCTCATTAAGTGTTGGGTATTTAACCCTCTGTTCCCCCCATGTCTCTGTGTGGAATTGTTTGTTGTAAGTGCTTGTGCACATGTTTACAAGTGCGCGTCGGGTTGGTTTATTCTTTATGCCGTTGGTTTTGAAATTAAACTGCTCCGGCTATTATCTAGTTCTGCTCTCCAGCGTCTGACTTCACTGCCACCAGTTACCCACTCCATTACAATAGTGGACATTATTTCTGGACTATAGATGAATGGCTTTCTCCAGTAATCCTCCTCATGCCCGTATGAGTGATTGCCTGGACAGATTAAAGGGCTAGATTCAAACTAAAGGATCTGTTTTCTGGGGGGAAAGGAAGAGTGAGAGAAAATAATTTCCATCCGTGCCAACACAATCATACATGTAACATTCAACACAAATTACTTCCTACACAGATATACATGTATCAGTGCCCACTGAAAGATGACTGGGTTTCCTTACAAAAAGAGTATCAATATCAGTCTCCTGCACCATTAAAAAATATATATTTATCTGGTTCTATAGGCAATACCTTACAATACGTTTCTTTAAGTGAGTAACTCAGGGGCAGCCAGGTGGGCTGGTACCTTTTTAGCCTAGTGGGCCTGTCATTTTTTACTGAACATAATGGTCCTGTGTGGGAGCCTCCAGCAAATAAATGGGCCTTTCTGTTAGAAATGCTAGGGCTGATTTTTGGTCCCAGTCTGCCCCTGGGGTAACTTGTAAAGGGTTTATAAACAGTTGATTATCAGTTAATATGTTGTTTATGAATTAGTCATTGCATTCAAGTCATGCTATATTCCTATCCTCATTCTGCTCTCAATCAAACAGTGACAGGAACACAGTGGGGTGTGATGAAGGCGACACGCCAATTAAAGTTCCTAATCTCACAGGCAGCCCATCCAGTCTCCGAGAGAGACACGGAGGGGGGAAAAAAAGAAGTGAGTCGGAGACAAAAGCACAGCCACTCTCAGAGTGGCACTGAGAGAAGGCTTCCCTTTTATCAGGGCCATAATACAGCATGAAGTAGCCTTTAAAATGAGTTAACTCCTGGCTCTGAAGTGAGGTCACGGCTAGCAGACCACTGACTCCAGCCCACACTGCATTTTAGAGAGCTCTGTTTGGTTCAAAGGAAGCAGAAGTCAACAAAGATGTTCTTCTTGATGTACTGGTTTATAATCATTTTCATGTTCCCTCCACAAAAAAGAAGCACTCCTAATAAACCGAGTTACTGTGTTTTCAAATATGCTTTCTCCTCATACAGATGATGAGAGACATGATTATGACCTTTGAAATATCCACTGAGCACTCAACTCAACTCTGAGCTTTGAGTGACTTCACAAGAGAACAGGCCGTGTTTTGTCATTCTGAGTGTGATGGCGTGCTACACTGATCTGTTAGACTGCTCTGATGATTCAAATGGTGTTTTAGAGCTAAAAGTGCCTCCAAAGCACGCACGCACACACACACACACCATACTGCCCATGTCATCGCCTGCCTTAGTGTAGAATCATGTGGTGGCGTTAAAACCAATTGTAACTGGATCCACTGCAGTGGCAGGTGAATAAGGCTAATGATGCCCGTCACCTGGTTCTCAGCTGGGAAGGGAGGGGGACTGAGCGAAGGGTACAGCAGCACCAGTTGACTCATTGGCAGGCAGCAGAGCACAAACACTCAGCCTGGCTGGGCAGCTGGCTGCAACAGAACATATCTCAGGGGAGACCATGTCCTGGTGACTGGCAGTATGTGTGTGTTAAAGTGTATGTGTGCATGTGTCTCTAAGAGCCTGTCTGTCAGTGTCCGTGTGTGAAAATATTGAGTGTGCCAAGTGTGTATGTGTCTGTACAGCATGTGAGAGTATTTGCGTGTGGATGTGTGAGACAGAGGAGAGGCCAGACCCAGCAGGCTTTTCACTGTGCTTAAAAACAAAACAGCATGTAGAGGTAATTCACACACAACACATACGTAACAGGGGAGACATCTTACAGAGAGCCAAGCGGATGTTATAAAAAGACAAACTAAAGTATAATCGGAACCATTTCAATGTTGACACTAAGTGCTGTTTCTTTTCCAGTAATCCCTGCTGTGCTCATTTCCCCACCTCTCTACCAGACATCCTCTCCCTGCTTCTTCCTCTAACCTGTCATACTGCCCCTCTATTGATCATTCAATATACTACAGTCCAAGCTCTAAACCACCTGCCCACCCAGTTCGGACAAATAACGTACCATTACATTCACCATGTGTTAGGAGGGAACATGTTTCTTTGGGCGGCATGCATTACAACATCCGGTAACAGAGTTGTTCTTACTCCTCTAGACCCTGAAAATAAACAAAGTGAGCTGCCTTGGCCAAGCCTTCACCCAGAGAGAGAGAGAGAGAGAAAAGGGAATATTCCATGATAGACAAAGGTATGTTCAAGGCCTGTCAGTATCATTCTTTCTCCACGCAGCTTTTCTAAATTCACTTCCAGGTCATCTCTCACATTGGAGTGCCTTTGACATTGGAAGTGTCAGGCAGTTAACATAAGTATAAACTATGTGGAAGTGGTGTGCCGCTGTCACTCAAGTCAATGTCTGCACTTATCTGATCAACTCCTTCACACAATCACAGACTGCCATCAGACGGCCTTGGCATCATAAATAGTTGCTCAACAACCTTGCTTTCATGTCAGACAAGGAGCTGATTGCAATTAACGTGAACGGAATTAGCATCAGCCAAGTAGTCAGCTATGATTACAGAGCCCAGGCCTGATTAAGCCAAATCACATCAGCTATTCTGCACATCAGCTATTCTGCTCCCTGTCGGTCTTCTTGTCTCTGATTGTGTCTGTGCATCTGTCTGTCTGTCTGTCTGAATATAGTGGATAACCCCCCATGAAAACAAAATAGGCCCTGTTTTGCAGGCTTTTCTGGCTAAATCATCTCCTATAATTCCTAGTTGTTATGAAACATGTCCTAGAGAGACAGTGGTGCTCAAAAAGCTCCTACTCTGCTGATCTTTTTGAAGGGATTAGTAATCATGTGACACGGTGAAGGTGCTCCTCAACATGCAGCCCAACTCCAATGAGATGTACATATTGTGGAGTTGAGAAACCCAGCTAACCCCAATGAGGTATTTTTTTCTTTGAACAGTAAATTGGTTCAATTCAAGAAAAAAATAACTGAACCAAAAAAGGCAATTCAAAAGACACAGCTTTAATCTTGTAATTAGGTGGCTAAATCTGTCATTTAGAAGTTCCTAAACCCTAACAAGTGTTTTCAAGAATGGAGATGAGGAGCAAAGAAAGCTTTGCACTGGAAATAAATCTTGCCTTTCATGATTGACAATCTCTCCCCATACTAAACTAAATATCTCTCCCCACACTAAACTAAATATCTCTCCCCATACTAAACCAAATATCTCTCCCCACACTAAACTAAATATCTCTCCCCATACTAAACCAAATATCTCTCCCCATACTAAACCAAATATCTCTCCCCACACTAAACTAAATATCTCTCCCCATACTAAACCAAATATTTCACCCCACACTAAACTAAATATCTCTCCCCACACTAAACTAAATATCTCTCCCCATACTAAACCAAATATCTCTCCCCACACTAAACTAAATATCTCTCCCCACACTAAACTAAATATCTCTCCCCACACTAAACTAAATATCTCTCCCCATACTAAACCAAATATCTCTCCCCACACTAAACTAAATATATCTCCCCACACTAAACTAAATATCTCTCCCCACACTAAACTAAATATCTCTCCCCACACTAAACTAAATATCTCTCCCCACACTAAACTAAATATCTCTCCCCATACTAAACTAAATATCTCTCCCCATACTAAACTAAATATCTCTCCCCACACTAAACTAAATATCTCTCCTCACACTAAACTAAATATCTCTCCCCATACTAAACTAAATATCTCTCCCCACACTAAACTAAATATCTCTCCTCACACTAAACTAAATATCTCTCCTCACACTAAACTAAATCTCTCCCCATACTAAACTAAATATCTCTCCCCATACTAAACTAAATATCTCTCCCCACACTAAACTAAATATCTATCCCCACACTAAACTAAATATCTCTCCCCACACTAAACTAAATATCTCTCCTCACACTAAACTAAATCTCTCCCCACACTAAACTAAATATCTCTCCCCACACTAAACGAAATATCTCTCCCCACACTAAACTAAATATCTCCCCACACTAAACTAAATCTCTCCCCACACTAAACTAAATATCTCTCCCCACACTAAACTAAATATTTCACCCCATACTAAACTAAATATCTCTCCCCACACTAAACTAAATATCTCTCCCCATACTAAACTAAATATCTCTCCCCATACTAAACTAAATATCTCTCCCCACACTAAACTAAATATCTCCCCACACTAAACTAAATATCTCTCCCCACACTAAACTAAATATCTCTCCCCACACTAAACTAAATATCTCTCCCCACACTAAACTAAATATCTCCCCACACTAAACTAAATATCTCTCCCCATACTAAACTAAATATCTCTCCCCACACTAAACTAAATATCTCCCCACACTAAACTAAATATCTCTCCCCACACTAAACTAAATATCTCCCCACACTAAACTAAATCTCTCCCCACACTAAACTAAATATCTCTCCCCACACTAAACTAAATATTTCACCCCATACTAAACTAAATATCTCTCCCCACACTAAACTAAATATCTCTCCCCATACTAAACTAAATATCTCTCCCCATACTAAACTAAATATCTCTCCCCACACTAAACTAAATATCTCTCCCCATACTAAACTAAATATCTCTCCCCACACTAAACTAAATATCTCTCCCCATACTAAACTAAATATCTCTCCCCACACTAAACTAAATATCTCTCCCCATACTAAACTAAATATCTCTCCCCATACTAAACTAAATATCTCTCCCCACACTAAACTAAATATCTCTCCCCACACTAAACTAAATATCTCTCCCCACACTAAACTAAATATCTCTCCCCACACTAAACTAAATATCTCTCCCCACACTAAACTAAATATCTCTCCCCATACTAAACCAAATATCTCTCCCCATACTAAACTAAATATTTCACCCCATACTAAACTAAATATCTCTCCCCATACTAAACTAAATATCTCTCCCCACACTAAACTAAATATCTCCCCACACTAAACTAAATATCTCCCCACACTAAACTAAATATCTCTCCCCACACTAAACTAAATATCTCCCCACACTAAACTAAATATCTCTCCCCACACTAAACTAAATATCTCTCCCCACACTAAACTAAATATCTCCCCACACTAAACTAAATATCTCTCCCCATACTAAACTAAATATCTCTCCCCACACTAAACTAAATATCTCCCCACACTAAACTAAATATCTCTCCCCACACTAAACTAAATATCTCCCCACACTAAACTAAATATCTCTCCCCATACTAAACCAAATATCTCTCCCCACACTAAACTAAATCTCTCCCCATACTAAACTAAATATCTCCCCACACTAAACTAAATATCTCCCCACACTAAACTAAATATCTCCCCACACTAAACTAAATATCTCCCCACACTAAACTAAATATCTCCCCACACTAAACTAAATATCTCCCCACACTAAACTAAATATCTCTCCCCACACAAACTAAATATCTCCCCACACTAAACTAAATATCTCTCCCCACACTAAACTAAATATCTCTCCCCACACTAAACTAAATATCTCCCCACACTAAACTAAATATCTCTCCCCATACTAAACTAAATATCTCTCCCCACACTAAACTAAATATCTCCCCACACTAAACTAAATATCTCTCCCCACACTAAACTAAATATCTCCCCACACTAAACTAAATATCTCTCCCCATACTAAACTAAATATCTCTCCCCATACTAAACTAAATATCTCTCCCCACACTAAACTAAATATCTCTCCCCATACTAAACTAAATATCTCTCCCCACACTAAACTAAATATCTCTCCCCATACTAAACTAAATATCTCTCCCCACACTAAACTAAATATCTCTCCCCATACTAAACTAAATATCTCTCCCCATACTAAACTAAATATCTCTCCCCACACTAAACTAAATATCTCTCCCCACACTAAACTAAATATCTCTCCCCATACTAAACTAAATATCTCTCCCCACACTAAACTAAATATCTCTCCCCACACTAAACTAAATATCTCTCCCCATACTAAACCAAATATCTCTCCCCACACTAAACTAAATCTCTCCCCATACTAAACTAAATATCTCCCCACACTAAACTAAATATCTCCCCACACTAAACTAAATATCTCCCCACACTAAACGAAATATCTCCCCACACTAAACTAAATATCTCCCCACACTAAACTAAATATCTCCCCACACTAAACTAAATATCTCTCCCCACACTAAACTAAATATCTCCCCACACTAAACTAAATATCTCTCCCCACACTAAACTAAATATCTCTCCCCACACTAAACTAAATATCTCCCCACACTAAACTAAATATCTCTCCCCACACTAAACTAAATATCTCTCCCCACACTAAACTAAATATCTCCCCATACTAAACTAAATATCTCCCCCTATACTAAACTAAATATCTCTCCCCATACTAAACTAAATATCTCTCCCCACACTAAACTAAATATCTCCCCACACTAAACTAAATATCTCCCCACACTAAACTAAATATCTCTCCCCACACTAAACTAAATATCTCCCCACACTAAACTAAATATCTCTCCCCACACTAAACTAAATATCTCTCCCCACACTAAACTAAATATCTCTCCCCACACTAAACTAAATATCTCCCCCTATACTAAACTAAATATCTCTCCCCACACTAAACTAAATATCTCTCCCCACACTAAACTAAATATCTCTCCCCACACTAAACTAAATATCTCTCCCCACACTAAACTAAATATCTCTCCCCACACTAAACTAAATATCTCTCCCCATACTAAACTAAATCTCTCTCCCCACACTAAACTAAATCTCTCCCCACACTAAACTAAATATCTCCCCACACTAAACTAAATATCTCTCCCCACACTAAACAAAATATCTCTCCCCATACTAAACTTAAGGGCACGGATTAGGGAAGGAGGGAATCTAAAACCATGAGCTCCCTCTACTGCAGGTATGGAAGTAGACATTGGAAGGCTAAGACCGCCATCTTGTGGAAGAGTGTATGAAGACAGCAATGAATTCAAGATCTATATACTTCTATTATCTATTAGTTATTTTATTTTTCATTTATAACATTCAATATAGACATGTTCAGACAAATAATACCAAATAATTTATCAAGAATAAATAAAAAATATTACAGTAGATCATTTCATTAATTTAGGCAAGGAAATCTACACCCTTGTCAACACACATTAAAATGGTACACATATGGAATATATTGAATTCCCAATTTTAACATTTTTCATACATGATCAAGTAGCATCAAATATCAAAGAGTATCAGGCGAGGGGAATAAGTTTCAGGTTCAATCTAAAACAAGGACAGTACCGATTCACAGTAAATACCATTCATGACAAAATATGGACCATGCTGATACTACTAAAAATAGAAAAACAGATCATTTGAGTTCATGTTAGAACAGGGGTGCTAAGTTCACATGTTTCTGCGTGCTTGGCTGCGATGGAGCAGAAGAAACCCAGGAGAGAGAGAGGGAGGGGGAGGGAAAGAGGGTAGAGAGGACCTTGGGCATAAACAAAGCTGACGCACTAATTCTAACCCTGACCATTGTGTAACATGCTTTAGCACACTGCAGCGTCACACTGCCTATAGCAGTGTGTAGGCCTGGCAAGACATGATTTAACAGGGCCAACCATACCCAAGGCACTCCATCTCTCCCCCTGTAAAACTAAATGCCTGCTCTTCAACCGATCGCTGCCCGCACCTGCCCGCCCGTCCAACATCACTACTCTAGACGGTTCTGACTTAGAATATGTGGACAACTACAAATACCTAGGTGTCTGGTTAGACTGTAAACTCTCCTTCCAGACTCACATTAAACATCTCCAATCCTAAATTAAATCTAGAATTGGCTTCCTGTTTCGCAACAAAGCTTCCTTCACTCATGCTGCCAAACATACCCTCGTAAAACCGACTATCCTACCGTTCCTTGACTTCGGCAATGTCATTTACAAAATAGCCTCCAACACTCTACTCAGCAAATTGGATGCAGTCTATCACAGTGCCATCCGTTTGTTTATTCCATGTGTAACTCTGTGTTGTTGCTTGTGACGCACTGCTTTGCTTTATCTTGGCCAGGTCGCAGTTGTAAATGAGAACTTGTTCTCAACTAGCCTACCTGGTTAAATAAAGGTGAAATAAAATAAAAAATAGGACAATGACACACTTCAGGATCATGCATAAGTAACACAATGGTAGTCTAGACTAAGAAACACAGACTGACAGACAGAGAGAGGAAGGAAGAGAAGGTTAGTGGAAAGGTGAAAACAGTACGAGGTGGAAGCACCATGAAAGCCCCCAGTTACAGTCCTTCCTCCAGTGTAATAGCGTATCAATCCAACATGTTAAGGAATTTGTTTTGACAGTACATGCTGAAGTTAAACTCCTCCACTGTAAACTCAACTTTCTTCCACTTGTTGGCTAATTTTCTTCCCTCCGGAGTCTCCATGGCAAAGTTCTCGATGGCCAGAATGGGCAGCAGGGCAATCTCCTTATATACCATTTCCCTTCCCCATTGCTGTTCAGATTGAAATACATAAACAAATATACTGTTGAAGATTTCCATATATAAGCATATTAAAAGACAATAGAATAATCCTAGCACCATAAGATAAACGGAATGGCTGCTGGTCCAACTTTAAATGGACCTTTCTTCCCGGGGGCTAAAGGTTTCCGAAGTTTCTGCGCATGTGCAGGATTCTGTACTTACGTACAGTCTCTGTTCTAATCGTATAGAACAGGCTACTCTGGCAAATGGTGCTCGTTTAATGAAGGGAGATCAAAGCTGAATCAATGTCGGCAAGATCACATAATGATAATATTGTACATAGCAGAACTGAATATACACAGTGTACAAAACATTAGGAACACCTTCCTGATATTGTGTTGGACCCCCTTTTTGTCCTCAGAACAGCCTCAATTTGTCGGGGCATGGACTCTACAAGGAGTCGAAAGGGTTCCACAGGGATGCTGGCCCATGTTGACTCCAATGATTCCCACAGTTATGTAAAGCTGGCTGGATGTCCTTTGGGTGGTGCACCATTCTTGATACACACAGGAAACTGTTGAGTGTGAAAAACCCAGCAGCGTTGCAGTTCTTTACACACACAAACCGGTGCACCTGGCACCTAGTACCATACCCCCTTCAAAGGCACTGAAATCTTTTGGTTTTCCCATTCACCTCTGAATGGCACACTTTCAAGGCTTAAAAATCATTATGTAACCTGTCTCCTCCCTTTCGTCTACACTGATTGAAGTGGATTTAATGAGTGACATCAATAAGGGGTCGTAACTTTCACCTGAATTCCCCTGGTCAGTCGATGTCATGGAAGGAGCAGGTGTTCATAATGTTTTGGACACTCAGTGTAATAGCATAACATTACTGTAAGACAAAAAACACCACCTCAGGTTTTAGGATGATTGTGTGAATGGCTGCATTTTTCTCTCATGTGTCCACAACCTCAACAGCGCACGCCACTAGGCAAAATATATGCCTACGGATCTGCAGTCTCGGCCTAAAATAAAAAGCTATAGATTAAAAGTCAACCTCACCTTGCCACAGGCAGCACAGCTGATCACACGGCCTGGCTCCCAGTCCTCAAAAGTCTTTAGCGGGGTCTGCTCACCGGTCTTATAGTACTTCCTGAAAACAAACACACATGCACAGGTTACCTCCTCACACACACTGATGCAAATCCACTTCAAACATGTGCTCTTTTAGCCTTGCAATGTGGACCAATAAGTCTTGTGATCAGTATCAGGACAGACATGAGAGAAACACAACTTACTCAAAGTCCGGGTTGATGTTTTCAATGACTTTAATGTCATTGCCGAAGGCCACGGGCAGAAAACAGCCTCGACACGAGAGCTGAACCGTAGCAGCACTGAAACGACTCCTCTTCTTGATCTTCAACTGTTCTGCCAACTGTCTGGTCAACATGGCTTCTGTCTGGAGATCAGTGATCTAATAGTGGAGGCAGAGAGAGAAGAAATCAAGTGAAAACAAGATTAGATCATGAGGAACGAGCGTGCTCAACTCAAGTTTGTAGTGTCACGAACCGGCTCAAAGCCCGTAACAAAGGGAGACAACGTGGAGATAAGGAGTAACAAAATATATATTTATTAACTAAAGCAACTAAGGAAAATATACAATGGTGTGTGTAATCAGTAATCAGTAGTGTAAGTGAGTGTAGTAGCAAAAATCATTTTGGTGCCGGGTTCAAAAGGCATATACATGAAAAAAGCAAAGTGAGTGAGTGTAGGTCTGTCCTTTTTCCCCAAAGAGATTAGAGACATGCAGGGGTAGAACATAGAGAAAGATACCAGCCTCACCACCATGAGGAATCGCCTTACCTTCATTTGGAACTCCCTGGGCTCCATCCTCTGCACTTCGCCGATGGCCCTGCCAGTCAAGTCCTCCAGACATTCATTGAGGAGTTCCCGACGCACCTCCCGCCCCCCCGCCTGGGCCACCACAGATTAAACGCTGTCACTCGCCCGAGCCCGGCCACTGGCCTGCTGTTGTGCGATCTCATTGGTCAGCAGCCCGTAGCGCACCACCAGGTTGCATTCTGGGATGTCCAGGCCCTCCTCGGCTACGCTGGTGGAGATCAGGAGGTTGAGGGAGCCCAGGCGGAAGTTGCGGATTGTGTCCTTCTGCTCATTCTATAAGCGCACCCACAGAAACACACAAACAGAGGTCAGTTGTTGGTATAACACAGGTCTTGGCACTTTCCAACCCACCTTGCTATACCTCCAAAAGTTCTGACTGTGTTTAATGTCAAGTTACCTGGGTCATGTAATTGGTGCCATTGCCAGTGCCAGTCAGAATAGCTGCCCTGATACCAGCACGCTGCAGTGCTGGGATGTTGGACACCCAGTCATACAAGCAGTGGGTGCTTTTACGGGTCTTGGAGAACAGGATGCCTCTGGAGTGTTCACCCTGGTCAAACTGCTCCAGCAGGGTGTTCTGAAGCTTCCTCATCTTAGGGTTTTCAAACCGGGCATCGCCTGCCAGTTTCCTCAGCTCCACCTCGTTCTCTGTTGAGGAACAGAACACTGACTATCAATGTTCAGAAGTTGAACTTCCTATACCCTTAACATTCCAGAGAATCACACGCATACAGTATGTGAGAAGGTCAGAGAGATTGTTCCAAGGGAATTGCAGGTTCTCACCCTGGTAGAGCCCAAGCAGGAAGAAGTCGGTTCCATCCGTGGCGGTGGAGGTCTTGGTACTATAGTAGGACTCCAGGACCCTAAAGGCATCCACCATGCGCACAGTGTCGTTGATGAGCAGGGCATTGTTGTACTGACGCAGGTGGAGAACACACTGGGCCAGCAGTCTGTTCCTGTCTGTCACACCTACACCAGGAAACACACATCCAAAATAGGTTTTAATACAGTATTCAAAACTATGACATTGACTGAGGAAGGTTCCTTGTGTGATTTGGTGCATGAAAATAGTTCCTATGCTTAGGTTCTATAATGTGGTATTAATTCATACTGAGAGGATGATTTACCCTTCTTCTCCAGAATCACCACCTCTGCCTCGTACTCCTGCGTGCCAAACTCCTTGACAGGTAAGTCAGGCCCTAAGGCCATGAAGTCATGGATAAACTGCATCATGAACTTCAGGTGATCCCCAAATGGGTCCTGAGACAAAACAGGAGTTTGTTGAATTCAAACCAATACAGCTCTCAAGTTCAAAGGCTCTATGTTTACAGAACAGAATTGAACTCACCTGAGGTCTTCTGTCAACGATGTCAAACCTTTTCCTGGGTCTGGGGACCTTTTTCTTCAGCTCAGGGGCGTACACTTTGGACGACACAATCACTGAGTCCAGGTTGGCACAAATCTGAAGGCCATAAATAACGAAATGAGCTGAATGTAAAGGGTGAATGTAAAGGGTTCGATGAGGGACATAGTTTTTTTTTTTACTCAGGATGAAAGTTTGGGCTGAATTAATAGCATGTAAAGACCACCGGAGAGAGAGAGAGAGAAACTGACCTGCAGCACATGGTCCACAGCTCCTTTGATGCTCTTGGCTCCCCCTGTCCCAGGAAAGGCAGTGAGGCCCAGGATCTGCGGCAGCCTTCTCTCCCCCTTCAGCTTCTGAGCCACGTAGCGCCCCATGATCTTATTGTAGACACCCTCCTTATGAGTGTGGTGGCACTCATCAATGATCAGCAGAGTGAACTCTATGGTTGGGAGAAAGGAACACAATGGTATTGTGAACTCAATGGAATCCAATGGTTTTACTGTATAATATTTCAACATATGGTTTAAACCTAAGATATGGACCCGTCTTTAAGGTGTGTTAGCTTAGGTTCCAGGGCTTTACTGTGTCAGGTATGGGTACTCCTTATCATGAAGTGTCTGTCAATTGGGATTGATACCAAGGGCTACTGGTGCACAGTTGAACAAAGCCTGGGAGCCAACAACCTCACTTCTAAATAATCAGTAACAAGTAGTGTGTGCTACACACACACACCTCACAGCAATATGTGGAAGGAGGCAGAGCAGCCACTCACGTGAGAGCTCGACATGTTTTCCCTCCTCCTGGTTAGTCAGGGCATTCTCCAGTATCTGTGCTGTACAGATGACCAGGTCAGAGTTCTTGACCTCGCAGCCAAAGAAGTCCTTCTGGTCACAGTCTCCACTGATAGGCACCAGGCTATAGTCCCAACCCAGGTAGGGTTTGAACTCTTTGTTGTAGTGTTGTTCAACCAAATGAACCTAGAAAACATAACGTCAACAACAGTTATCCATGGTTTCCCCGGGAGTAATGGAACATTTATTTTCTGGTTTTGTATAGAATTAACACACCTATACTAAAAATACTACCTAGATACAATTACCTGGCCAGTTACTCTGAAACATCTGCTAAATCGGCCCAAAGCTCTAGTAACCCCTCCCTACCTACCTTGTTGACCAGCACAGGCACCTTAGCTCCAGGGTTATTCTCCAGATGTTTTTTGGCCACATACACAGCAGCCCGTGTCTTTCCTCCTCCGGTGGGCAGCCAGATGATGATGTTCTCCCCCCGGAGAGCCCTCTGAACCACCTCCTCCTGGTACTCATACAGCCCAAAGTCTGCCATCCTACTGGTCTATTGGTCCACACACAACTCCTTGTCCTTAGAAATAAAAACACTCAGACTAAAGGCAGTGCACCACAAGGCTATTTTTAAACTGAAATGCAACACACACTGCAAATGTCCCTACAGTACGACTACCATTTGTGGCAGTCAGCTACAGATGAAGTCAAGCCAATTTCAAACTCAGCTCACCAAGTGTTTCTGAAGCAGCTCTATGTTCTGGATCAGCAGCAGACAATGTCCATGGTCCATTGTGGCCAGGTTACATAGTTTTTTTTTTATACATTTCCACCCCACTGACACCCAAACAGAAAAACAAAACCAAAAGCACTTGTCTCATGTGAAGAGGGGGTCCCATCCAAGGGAGTTCTTGAGGGCCAACAAAGTATGTCTAAGTAAAAGAAGTGACACAAGGATGTGAATTACAGTTAGAGTAGAAGAGCTGTAGGGATATCAATACACATAAGGAGCTGTATCAGATATGAAATCTACCAAACTGCAGATGTGTTAATCTAGTGGCATTCTGTACAGAGAGGGACTGGTATGTCTGTAACTATCTGCAGTCCAGGAGAAATCTGTTGGAGATTTCTGTCAGCCCGACAAAGCACTCAGAGCCCTTAATGGGCCCCATTCTTACCAGTTGTGACATCAGGAGAACAAAACTGCAAGACACCATGAGAAACACAAGTAGAGCATGTCTTCAGGCATTTAAACAGCCTGAATAAACCTTATGGTCAAACCTACTAAACACTGCGTGGTTACTGGAACATAAAAAAACACATGTTTACTGAAACTAGTTGCCATCTTATAAGATAATAAGCACAGAAATATTTGACTATAAAAACTTTATTTTCATGAACAGTATTACAGTAAAGAGCTCTTCAAACCATATTCCTAAAAGAAACTGTAGCACATCCTAATATTTTTACATTTCACACACACAGTATTTTCAGAATCGTAATGCAGCATACATAGGTAGATTGAGAGATACATAACTGACAACCCTGAATAACGAAACATTGACATCACTTTAGTTGCTCAAAGCTAGTCATGATTCAAGTACAAACACACACACACACACACACAACAGTTCAGTGGAATACTCAACCACCCCAGCACAGACCAGTAATTTCCCCCCAAAATGTTTTACAAAATAGCAGAGAACCAAAGGCATCTCAAGAGGCAGACAATCAGACACCGACCATGAACAAGAAGTGGGTGTGTGTGAATAGCCGTGGCCATCTCAGTAACAACAGAACAGAAATGGATGTTCTCCACCATGCAGTACTGCTTGTGAGTATGGAGTGAACACCAAACCGGACACTTGTTTTTTGTGTGTTTGTCAGCCATTATCACATTAACACAATGCATATCCACCATAGAAGAGACAGAACCAGCAGGGAGGGTATGTGCTGTGCATCACCCACATACTGTATTGACAGGGCTCTATGGCCTTTCAGCGAAATACTGACAAACCGAACGGTCATGTTTACCACTGTGGTTGGATCCTGTGCTTCCATCAGAAACCTAAACAAAAGGGTGGCCAGTAACCCTCAGAGTAGTCTCCCTAGGCAGACGGGTTGGCTCCCACATTAACAACGCTCCTGCTGTTGCCCTTGGTCTGGGATACCAGAGACTACCCTCAGATCAGGCAACACCATTAAAACAACAATGACACATTACTACGCCATCTCTGATATTTCCCCAAGAAAAACAACCATGTTTGAGATCAGTGACATGGCCATACTGGCCAGGAAGAGAATGGGAAAAGAACAGTATTGACGACTACTATACTAGGCCTAAGTATCTTCAAATGTAGCGGTAGGTTTTCATTATACTGTTCAGGTGAAATAATAAATAAATACAAAGTTCAACATACAGTAGTTGTCGGGAAATTATTCGAGGGCAACCATGAAGATGAAACGTATAGGAAAATTGGAAGTTTTGCTCCTGACCAATCACATGATGGCAAATCCAACATAACGCTATGTCAGACAGGGATATCTATGGTCACGCTTCAGGCTGACTACATTTCAGTTGTTGCATTGTATCAACCGATAGTTAGCGTGTCCTGTTACATGATGTGGTTAAATAGCCATCCAGGCCTTGTGAGGTGTGGCAGGCGTCTGCGACATAGTCAACATTATCTGTGACTGCGACCGGACTTTGACAATGCAAGTCGGAACATTTCTCGTCTTGTGTTTCTACCCTCCATGTCTACTGGCCTCTTTTCAAGTGTATGTCAGTACAGGAAGGCAACAACGGCATAGGTCCCCCCACCCTACTCACGTTTCCACGACAGTACCAAAAAATACAACTCCCATCTGGAGGAGCTGCGAGTCTGAATGTCTAAGCGGGCATTATTTCATCCGATTGAGAAACAATCCCGTGAAAATGCCATCCTATAATTTGAACGTAACCTATGTGGAAAGTGTGGCATGATCTGCTGTGGGACCAGCCGTTTAGGCACAGGAATACGATACAGCTCCTTCTGTGTGTCAAGGATGAAACCAGAATGAGACAGCAACACACAGAGATTCTATACTACAGAGGGTAGTGAGATGGGGATAGAGGGAGACAGACAAACAGAGAGTGAGAGATTGATGGAGAGTCATTTCGACACATTAACAAACTTAACCTCGCCCCATAGAGCCTTTCCAATGACCTCCACGATTGTGTTGTTTTACTCCACTGTTCCCTTCAACCACCAGTAATATAAACATGCATAAACACACACTGCCATTAATAAAGGCTTCCTAAAAGAAAAGACGAGGGGAAAAAGGGTTGGAATATGGCTAGCAGTGACCCCCTGACGATGTCATCACAAGACAGTGTGTGTGGGTGTGCGTGCGTGAGTGTCCACGAGCGCTCCTTCCCGCTGTTCCGCAGTGGGGCTGTCGTGCATGGTGACCCTGTGACCCTAGCTTCACTTCTCGATCAAGCCCCCTTCCTTCAGCTTAAAGTAGAAGAACTTCTCCAGGGTGTTGGCACACTTGCAGTACTCGCTGTCCGGGGGGTTGTATTCACGGCAGTTGGTAATGACACGCTGCAGGTCTGCTATGAACAGCTTCTTGGTCACATAGTATCTGTTCTTCAGCCTCTCCGTCATGGTCTTCAGATCTACAGGAAGGAGGGAGAGAGGAGAGGGGGACACGTAGGTTATATTTGAAATATTCCTTCAGCGGGTTTAACGGCATATCCAGACGGACTTACAATTAAAAGCGCATCGAGTTGGTGAAACATGGAATGCTTTTTTTCCTATTTTAATATCAAAATGGGTTCAAAGAGCTGGATAATTGTCATGGCTGGGACATATAAACAAGCCAGGGAATAATGAGCAGTTGATCCTCTCACCAATGGGGAAGCGTATGATCTCGTAGTAGTCTGGAGCCTCAGTCTTTTTCACAGGTTCCATGAAGGGCCAGGCATCAGGGTGAGTCTGGGATAGGAACACAACCACACCGTTGTTATGACTTTCAGTCTGAATCCCAAATGGTCCCCTATTCCCTACTGAGTTTACTACTTTTGATCAGGGATGCCATGTCTTTTTTTTACCCCCTTTTACTCCCCAATTGTATGGAATCCAATTGGTAGTTACAGTCTTGTCCCATCGCTACAACTTCCGTACGGACTCGGGAGAGGCGAAGGTCGAGAGCTATGCGTCCTCCGAAACACGACCCCAACAAGCCGCATTGCTTTTTGACACAATGCCCACCTAACCCGGAAGCCAGCCGCACTAATGTGTCGGAGGAAACACCGTACACCTGACCGTGTCAGCGTACACTGCGCCCAGCCCGCCACACGACTTGCTAGAGAGCGATGAGACAAGGACACCCCGGGACGGCCAAACCCTCCCCTAACCCGGACGACACTGGGCCAATTGTGTGCCGCCTCATGGGTCTCCCCGTTCGCGGCCGGCAGCGACACAGCTTGGAATCGAACCAGGATCTGTAGTGACACAGCTAGCACTGTGATGCAATGCCTTAGACCGCTGCACCACTCGGGAGGCCTTTGATCAGGGATTATATAGGGAATAGGTTGCCATTTGGGACACAGACCCTGTCTGACCACTCCTGAGGTTGATCACTGGGTTATATCAGTGCGTGTCAGTGTTTTACCTTGACCTGTGCCAGGAGATTCTTCAGCATGTTGTACAAAACGTCAGGGTCTTTCAACTCTTTCCTACAAGACAGGATAGGTAATAATATATGAATTCAATGACATGAGTGTGATTGTAAAGGCTGCCAGTTGTTTTATGACAATACTGCACATCCATTTTTTTTTTCCTGATAGACCTAACATTCAGCTTACACTTTCTCCTTTGCACTGGGCTTCCAGCCTGTCTCCCCTAGGGAGAAAAAAATCATTAAAACATGACATCAGACAAGGCATTAATAGTCTATACCCTGAACAAGGTATTAGAAGGTCCCACACCCACTTACTGATGCCAGGGATGCTCTCCACAGGGATCTGCCGTACCCCCTCTTTGAAGCAGGTGAGTCCTGGGTATACCTTCCTGATCTGGCTCTGCTTCCTCTCAATCAGCTTCTTAATGATCTGACCAGTCATGGAAACACAGGGACATGTTGACCAAAAACACACCAACATGGACATTAACACTGTCCTTTCATCAACAGATGGAGAAAGGTACAGAGATGCATAACCGTCCAATGACATTCACCTCAACCTGTGTGCCCCACAATGTGAGGACTTCCTACAGAGAGTCCTCTCACCTCTTTCTGCCTCTTGATGATATGAGAGAGCTCCGTGTAGGGGATTCTGGGATTCAGCTCACACTCCATGAGGGTAGCCCCCTCGTAGTCCTTGATGTAACCAAGGTAACGACTCTTAGTCACTTTGATGTCTTTGGAAAAACCCTGCAATGGCAAAAAGAGCCAGAGGAGAGAGGTCAAAGGAGAGGTGAGGAAGAGAGGGAGGTACATGTCGTCATCCTATACCATACCTGCTTCTTGAAGTAGCCAATGGCGTACTCATCAGCGTAGGTGAGGAAGTACAGGATGCTGTGCTTGATGTGGTACTCCTTTAGGTGGTTCATCAGGTGAGTACCGTAGCCCTGAAACCACAATGGCAAACAATCAGGGGGAAATGTTGGGCTCTTAGTCCAACATACATTCAAACTCTGACAGATACCGTAAGTCCAATAACAAGCCATTAAGTCCAACTTACCCAGGTAATTGATTCCAGTATTTTTGCTGTTGTATGTAAAGGAGAGGTGCGTCCATACCTTGACTTGCTCGTTGGATGTGACGGCACAGAAGACGATCTCAGTGAAGCCCTGGGTGGGGAACATCCTGAAACAGATCCCCCCGATGACACGGCCATCTTTTATTAGGGCCAGCGTCTTGTGCTTCCTGGACAGAGAACGGTCCAAGGCAGCGGGGAGAAAGGGTCACAAAAAGTTCATTTCAAGAGGCTTCACTGAAGACGGGGTACAGGTGAGAGACACCGTTCAAATGTCTACGTACGGGTCAAACACTAGGCGTGTGATGTACTCTTTGGGCATGCGAGGCAGCTGGTGGGAGAAGACATTCTGCAAGCCCACCAGCCACATCAGAATCTTCTTGTTGGACTTCTGGGAAAGGGAGTTCCCTATGACATGGAACTCTATGATGCCCCGCCTCTCCTCTAACCGGGCTGTCTCATCACGAGCAGCATTGGCAGACAGCAGACTCGTCTAGCAGAGAGTGACAGTGATGATAAACACAGTCAATTAATTATATTCATTCTAACAAACATCCCGTTTCCATTCTTACATGTTAAGACTAGATAAAACATATCCGCAGTCAACGTAAATATCCATGTTGCACTGGCGAAAGGACATTAAATGATGCGTCTCAGTCTTGGGAAGAACTCACCTCTGGGCCCAACATGGCAGCCGGGTCAGTGATGGTCATCATCACCTCGTTGACCAACTCCATCGGGATGTCTCCCATCACTCTGATCCTCTTAGCATCCTCCAGGGTCAGAACTTCTGGAAGCTTCCTCTTCTCTCCTGAGGAGAGACAGTACAACCACCATTCATTTAGACGCTGTTTATGTGTGAGGCTATATCCCACAGAGGCATGGGAAATAAAAGCTCCCACGTGGGACAGATAAGACATGAAAAAAATAAAACGTCAGCTATTACTTAACACCTGGTGCAAAGCAAAAAGTTAGCTTGGCGGGGTTGCCAGAGTTACTGACCTGTTATGGGCTCGGCCACGCCAGAGTCCAGCCCCAGACTGCCTAGCGAAGGGCCACTGTTGCCTTTAGAGAAGGAGGGCGAGCCCGACACTGCAGCAGGGCTGATCACTGCCATGATCAGAAACACAGCACAATGACCGAAACCAGACAGAATTATTGAAAATGGAGAGCGGGAAATCATACATGTTATACAACCTATAAGTGCCTTTTTGGATCTTATGAGAACCACTTATTTAGTTGTTAGGTGCCCCTCACCTAACTGGTGACCCAGCTGGCCCCCCTCTGATGCAGGCATGGTGAAGTCAGCCTCCCAGATGGGAGAGTTTTCCCCATAGATCTCCTCCTCTAGCATAGACAGAAACCTGGGACACAAACCCTTTGTTACAAGCCACAGATACACAGCATCCATCTCACTCACTCCAGAATCTTGGTTTGGTTGTAACTCGAGGGAGAGCCCACAATAAGTATCAACTTTCCGAGCGGATTACTACGGATTGGTTGCACACCACGTACTTGGGAAAGTGTGTGAGGATGAGTGTGCGTTTCTCTGGGAGGAGCTTGTCCTTCTCCACTCGGAACTTCTCCAGGAGCTGGCGGCGCGTCACGGTGAAGATTGACTTGAGCAGACTGCGGCCAAACACCTGGGTGGTCTCATAGCGCGGCAGGCTGTCGTTACTCTGGGGGACATGGCAGTAGCATAGCCACCTGGGAAACAAGACACAGATTAGATTACAGTAGTTGTGAGTCACTAATGATGGGAACAAGAAGAGCAGAATGCAGTGAGACCTTTACATTAACAGAAAATAAACCAGATGCAATACAACAATATCAAAAAAGCAAGATGCAATACGCTGCAAATTAAAAAATATATATTTTCCACCACACATGGCTCACACACACACCTGGTGTAGTCCACTTTGTAGGCTGTGCCATCATCCTTCTGGGACCGCTGGCGGAACTGTGTGGGAGTCTCCAGCTTCCAGTAGTTGAGACACAGGAGGAACATCTTGGAGAGCTCAAACATCGTCTGCCTCTCTCTGGGAGCCAGGTGGCTGAATTTGTACTGAACGAAGTTCAACACTCCCTGAGGAACAAAATAAAACAAACGTGTACAAAAAGTACTTTACCGTTGGGGAAGAAGGAAAGAACAGCTTGAGATACAGGTAGGAAGGAGACTGTTACTACCTGCTCAATGTTGGGTTTCTGAAAGGGGGGACTCCCCAATGATCCCTCCACTATCGGCTGACTCATCTGCAAGATGCATTTTCTCAGCAGCTGGGGGGGATAGAGACCAACATAGAGAGAGGGTCAAGATGTGCTAAGCCAGAAAAGTAGAGGTTATGGCCATCTACACTTGTCTGTCTGGTTAGAATGGAGGGAAGTGATTTCCTACCTTGAAGAGGTAGAAGTAGACCTGCTTGGTGTCCGTGTCCTCCTCCTTGTGCACAGACATAAAGAGGTTCTCCACATCCACCACCATGCCCAGCAGCCTGTTGATCTCCTCCTCTGACACGTTCTCCAGGTGGGACACATGGGCCGCTGCACAGGAGGGGTTCAATAACAGATCAGCCTCTTAAAGCGTCAATCAGCAGTTGAAACAATGACAAAGGACCCCCTCAAAAAGTTGAGGAATGGGGCCGGAGAAATGTAACTACTCTCAAATTCATAGACAGAGCTACGGATGCAAGGACTGACCATCCGTGGTATTACAATGATAGTTTTACCCATGTTTTTAGGCTCTACATTGTTTCACCTCATACAAGTACTTGGGAGTAAGGCTAGACGGTACACTGTCCTTCTCTCAGCACTTATCAGAGTTGCAGGGTGAAGTTCTAGAAGTCCTCTATCGTAATCGCTCCTCTTTCACCCCAGCTGCTCAACTAACCCTGATTCGGTGTACCATCCTAACCAAGCAAGATGTAATTTATAGATCGGCAGGTAAAGGTGCTCTCGAGCGGCTAGATGTTCTTTACCATTCGGCCATCAGATTTGCCACCAATGCTCCTTATAGGACACATCACTGCAGTCTAGCAGCGACTGGAACAAGCTGCAACAAACACTCAAACTGGACAGTTTTATCTCAATCTCTTCATTCAAAGACTCAATCATGCACACTCTTACTGACAGATGTGTCTGCTTCGAGTGATGTATTGTTGTCTCTACCTTCTTGCCCTTTGTGCTGTTTTCTGTGTCCAATAATGTTTGTACCCTGTTTTGTGCTACTACCATGTTGTGCTGTTGTCATGTTGTGTTGCTGCCATGCTGTTGTTGTCGTCTTAGGTCTCTCTTTACGTAGTGTTGTGTTGTCTCTCTTGTTGTAATGTGTGTTTTGTCCTTTATTTTTATTTCATGTATTTTTAATCCCCATCCCAGCAGGAGGCCTTTTGGTAGACCATCACCGTAAATAAGAATTTGTTCTTAACTGACTTGCCTAGTTTAAGAAAAGGTTAAATAAATAAACATAAAATACAAAAAAAACATATATTTTGGGTTCTGATGGGGTACGACGGTGAACTAAGCTCATTAAGCAAATATAAGTTATATTCTTCAAGAATCAATAGGTCTTCAAGGTCTTCGAAAGCCAAGTTAACAAACAGATCACAGACCGTTTCGAATCCCACCGTACCTTCTCCGCTATGCAATCTGGTTTCTGAGCTGGTCTCGGGTGCACCTCAGCCACGCTCAAGGTCCTAAACGATATCATAACTGCCATCGATATGAGACAATATTGTGCAGCTGTATTCATCGACCTGGCCAAGGCTTTCGACTCTTGTCAATCACCGCAGTCTCAACAGCCTTGGTTTCTCAAATGACTGTCTCGCCTGGTTCACCAACTACTTCTCAGACAGAGTTCAGTGTGTCAAATTGGAGGGCCTGTTGTCCGGACCTCTGGCAGTCTCATGGATGTGCCACAGGGTTCAAATCTTAGCCCGACTCTTTTCTCTGTATACATCAATGATGTCACTCTTGCTGCTGGTGATTCTCTGATCCACCTCTACGCAGACGACACCAATCTGTACACTTCTGGCCCTTCTTTGGACACTGTGTTAACTAACCTCCAGATGAGCTTCAATGCCATACAACTCTCCTTCCGTGGCCTCCAACTGCTCTTAAATGTAAGTAAAACTAAATGCATGCTCTTCAACCGATCGCTGCCCGCCCCGGCCCGCCCGTCCAGCATCACTACTCTAGACGGTTCTGACTTAGAATATGTGGACAATTACAAATACCTAGGTGTCTGGTTAGACCGTAAACTCTCCTTCCAGACTCACATTAAGCATCTCCAATCCAAAATGAAATATAGAATTGGCTTCCTATTTCGAAACAAAGCATCCTTCACTCATGCTGCCAAACATACCCTCGTAAAACTGACTATCCTACCGATCCTTGACTTCAGCCATGTCATTTACAAAATAGCCTCCAACACTCTACTCAACAAATTTGATGCAGTCTATCACAGTGCCATCCGTTTTGTCACCAAAGCCCCATATACTACCCACCACCGCGACATGTATGCTCTCGTTGGCTGGCCCTCGCTTCATATTCGTCGCCAAACCCACTGGCTCCAGGTAATCTACAAGTGTTTGATAGGTAAAGCCCAGTCTTATCTCAGCTTACTGGTCACCATAGCAGCATCCACCCATAGCATGCGCTCCAGCAGGTATATTTCACTGGTCACCCCCAAAGCAAATTCCTCCTTTGGCCGCCTTTCCTTCCAGTTCTCTGCTGCCAATAACTGGAACAAATGGCAACAAACAAAAAGAAATCACTGAAGCTGGAGACTCATAGCTTCCCTCACTAACTTTAAGCACCAGCTGTCAGAGCAGCTCACAGATCACTGCACCTGTACATAGCCCATCTGTAAATAGTCCATCCAACTACTTTATCCCCATACAATTTTTTTTTATAAAATATTTTTTGCTCCTTTGCACCCCAGTATCTCCACTTGCACATTCATCTTCTGCACATCTTTCACTCCGGTGTTTAATTGCTAAATTGTCATTTCTTCACCACCGTGGCCTATTTATTGCCTTACCTCCCTGATCTTACCTCATTTGCACACACTGTACATAGACGTGTTCTATTGTGTTGACTGTATGTTTGTTAATTCCATGTGTAACTCTGTTGTTGTTGTTTGTGTCGCACTGCTTTGCTTTATCTTGGCCAGGTCTCAGTTGTAAATGAGAACTAGTTCAACTAGCCTACCTGGTTACATAAAGGTGACATATACATTTAATTAAATGTTTTAAGTACACAAATGGATGTAGCAACTGCTGATTTCCCCTTTAAAAAGGGAGGATATCTAAGTATTTTACTACTCACTCAATAAAGATATGAGACTGAAACCTACATTGTGCAAATCATATTATAATTATTGCTATTATGGAATAGCATACAGATTCTATATCTATGATGTGTATTGATGACATTAGGTTCAGTGTGATCATGAAGCATGTCTATCCTTCAAACTAGTGTTGAGTCATAAGGCAGCCTACCCAGGGCATGCCCGCAGCTGCGGCAGGACTCGCTAAGGCTGGCCGCTTGTTGCTGTAAATCCATACTTCGGGTGGCAGTCGGCGGTTGTGGGTTCTTCCAGCCATTGCACTTGCATGTGTCACTAGCCTAAAAAAAAGAGGAAAGTAAATCAGAATCCCCACACTAGCACCATAAAGCAGATTCATGCTCGTTGGCTGTCTAGTTAGCAAAGTTGGTTAACCTTGCTGTTGCTAACTATATTCTTGACAGTAACGTTAGCTACGCCATATACATGTATGAAGGCTATTGTTGCATGTTAGAAACCAAATACAAATGGAAATGGCTAGTTAGCTAGTCATTGTTTTGGTGAAGTTGCCTGTGCTAGCTAGCCTAGCCATATAGCTAACGTTAGCTAGCTAGCTACCTTGCAAGCGGAGAAGACGCCGAGTTTCTCGAGCTTTTTCGCCCGCGGAAAAGCTCTGACTTGGGCTTTTTTCTGACTCGCCCGCTGTTGTTGACTAAGACCTGGTCTGACTGGGTCACTGTTCACCGATCCAGATCCCACCGCAGCAGCGTTAGACCCAGTAGTCCCACCAGACTGAGCTTGATGTAGCCGGGGTTGCAAGGCCTGTGCCACCGGGTCCGACATATCAAAACGCACGCTTCACTGCTGCTTGTTCCACTCAATGGTGCGTATACACATCATTGGTTCCACTCCACCCCTGCTTGGGTCGCTCACCTCTCCCCTCGCCCTGGATCTGAAGAAAGGCAGTATGGGTACTGTAGTCTGTGGCACCTGCAGTTTGCCTAATGTATTGAAAGTAGCCGGAGTAGTCAAAGTTTGCAATAAAAACATAGAAATGCATGTACATAGAAAAATACGTTTTTACACTGTTGAATTAGGTACACTATTTATTGAGCAACATTGAGTATAAATCCAACTTGAACGATCCAGTAGAGGTCAGTAGAGGACTGAGGACTGTTGTGAGAGGTTCTTATGTAACATATAGGATAAATAAATGGAAATAACTTCATGTGTACTTATCCCTTTGCTTTTTGAAATTAAAGGTTTCAGCTTTGGGGCAACAGCTGTTTACAATTAGTATGGGAAAATATAATCTGCCCCAACTATTGCTGTTAAATCAGAGAGAGCAAAGGGGTTTTGGCCAACTAAATCCACTGGGATGGGGGAGCAGGAATGTGAGGAATTCAGTCAGACCAGTGTTAGACTCACTGAGCTCAGCTGGCTTCTTTTGAGCAGATCTTGATCTATTGAGCAGATCTTAAGCAAGATCGAGAATTAGAGAACAAAGGTTGGGATGACTGGAAACTACTATACGCTCAACATGTTGGTAGAGATACGAATAGCTGTTAGGTGAAATCTAACAGTGAAAAAAAATCTACTCAAATACTCATTGTCTTACAACAAATGAGAAGACAGGCAGACAATGAGATACCTTCCCCCTTATTTATTGGTAAAATGACAATTTGTTGTTTTGCTTTGTTTTCCCCCCTGGCCCCCATCCCACAGCAGTGACAGCTGCAGGTATGGTTGTGCTAGTAGTTGATGTCATAACAGACGCGGACTGGTCAGAGGAATCCCGCCCCGATAGGAAAAAGTAAAAAAATAATCAAAAATAAATCAAAAGTGAAAGAAACTGAAGAGAACGTCTGAAATCACAAGAGGTGAAAGAAGCAGTGCACCCAATACCAGAGACTCTTCAGAAAACAAAAGAGTTGTACACAAAATAAAAAAATACATCTTCACATGACAAAAATAATTGAGGATGACAAAGCATCATGTTGAGATTGGGAAGGTATTGTATTGACAGTAACTACTGATTGGTTACATGTTTGAAGAAAATAATTATACAAATAATAGCAACATGTTTTCAATACACAATTGTGATTTTGGTCAGGAAAACAAATCTTGCTTTATCCTTTTCGTCATTGTATATGATTGATTCAAAAACATTACATTAATGCTAAAAAATGACTTATTGGTGAGTGATGTTAATGCACTATGCATATGGTTGGATATCATAGATTAATGATTGGAAAACCTTAGGTGGTCTAGTCTTTGAAATCATACGGTTTAACGTGTGCCAAAAATAAGTCAACAATAATAATAACAATGTAATAGTTCAGTTCATCTACACAACTGCTATATCTGGAAGGAAACAACTGTTCTCCTAACTCCTTTTTTTGGGTTGAACACCTCTCCCTTCTCTTGCCCAAGGGTGACGATCAGGAACAAGGAAAAATTAAATCATGAGAATTGCTACATTCACCCACCCCCAAACTAAAATAGGGTTAGAAGTGACAGAAGACATACGTTGAAATACTGTAGCATTATGGTAAAGAAAGATGATGAGAGCGAGAGAGAGAAAGGAGAGGGCCAAAGAGCCTGTTCATTATTCCTCCCAGTTGCGTTTGATTTTCTTCTTACAGAAATACAGTGAAACAAAAAAAGAACAGTGCTCTGTTAAGTGCGATTGGTAAGGATTGATCTTTTTTCCCCTTCCCTAAGTGGGTTGTTGTTTTTTGCCTGGGTGATGTCAGATGTCCATCGTTTGGTTGGTTGGAGATAATGGGTTGTTATGTCCTCGGGCAAGTTAAAACAGTTGTAG
Source organism: Oncorhynchus kisutch (assembly GCF_002021735.2). Taxonomy (NCBI): domain Eukaryota; kingdom Metazoa; phylum Chordata; class Actinopteri; order Salmoniformes; family Salmonidae; genus Oncorhynchus; species Oncorhynchus kisutch. The sequence continues at coordinate 53,800,790 of NC_034183.2, forward strand.
GTCGTCATGTTGGTCATAATTGTGTCATTTGTCTGATCATTGGAACCTTGGAGTTGTGTGTTGACAGCTGATTGGCCTGTGAGCTGGTTTGCTTATCAGTTGATCGGTGCATGGTGGTTGGTCAGACCGTCAGTTGGTTTGACCGTGGGATGTGTTTGTCAGCTGGTCTAATCAGTTGGTTGATACTGCAGGTTGGTTGGTGTGTCGGTCCAGTTGGTTAGTTCCCACCACAGCACTTGCTTCCACCAGCCTGTGGGGCGGCTTCCTGCAGGTCCACTCCTGCCCGACCACCGGCCCGGCCACCGGCTCCACCCGCTGGCTCGTTCTTAGGAAGCTTCTTGGCTACAGGAGAAGGACAGAAACAAAAAGTGAGTAGGAAGCCTTTATGGTTTCTACACATTTCATTTGTTCTGGGAAGAAATGTAAACAGAGTATACAAAACATTTTGAACACCTGCTCTTTCCATGACAGACTGACCAGGTGAATCCAGGTGAAAACTAGGATCCCTTATTGATGTCAATTGTTAAATCCTCTTCAAATCAGTGTAGATGAAGGAGAGACAGGTTAAAGAAGGATCTTTAAGCCTTGAGACAGTTGAGACATGGATTGTGTATGTGCCATTCAGAGGGTGAATGGGCAAGACAAAAGATTAAAGTTCCTTTGAACGGAGTATGGTTCTAGGTGCCAGGCGCACCGGTTTGTGTAAAGAACTGCAACGCTGCTGGGTTTCTCACGCTCAACAGTTTCCCGTATGTATCAACAATGGTCCACCACCCAAAGGACATCCAGCCAACTTGACACAACTGTGGAACGCATTGGAGTCAACATGGGCCAGCATCCCTGTGAAACACTTTCGACACCTTGTAGAGTCAATGCCCCCAATGAATTGAGGCTGTTCTGAGGGCAAAAGGATGGGTGCAACTAAAAATTAGGAAAGTGTTTCTAATTAAGCAATAAGGCACCAGGGGTTGTGGTATATGGCCAATATACCACAGCTAAGTGCTTTTCTTAGGCACTATGCCCTGGATACAGCGCTCAGCCGTGATATATTGGCCATATACCACAAACCCCTAAGGCGCCTTATTGCTATTACAAAACTGGTTACCAACGTAATCAGAGCAGTAAAAATAAATGTTTCGTCATACCTGTGGTATACAGTCTGATATACCACAGCTGTCAGCCAATCAGGATTCAGGGCTCGAATCACCCAGTTTTATAAATGCACATATAATATTGTGGTACACGTACCTATGGCCATAAAGATCTCATTGACGTTCATGGCCGTCTTGGCTGAAGTCTCCATGAAGAGCAAACTGTTGTCATCTGCGTACGCTTGTGCTTCCTACACACAAAACAAAGGGAGGACAGAGATATTTAGAGCTCCATCACAAACATGTCGATACAATCAGTAATAATCCATATGCTTTGAGAGTTCGTGAGCCTTCTTGAATATCAACAGAATCTATAAAAATGACATTTCTAGGACATTCTCCTGTTTAAACAAACGTATCATTGACATGTTCCACTAATAGTCCAGTGGGAGCAGCATCTAATTGTTAGGAGTTCCTCAGTACCTGGAAGTCCACAGCTCTTTTGTTGGCCAGGTCAGCTTTGTTCCCTGCCAGTGCAATAACGATATTAGGGCTGGCTTGTCGTTGGAGCTCCTTCACCCAGTTCTTTGCACGTGTGAATGTATCCTGCACAGGAAGAAAACATTCTTAATAACATCATAAAAACATGTGATATGATGAAATACATGACAAAGGCAGATTACACAATGGATGTTTGTTTTTCACACAAGAGCTCTATTTATACATCTACAGAAGTGAGAGTTACGAGAGCTGTCACTCACTGTGTTGGTGATGTCATAGACCACGATGGCAGCTTGCGCTCCTCTGTAGTACATAGGGGCCAGGCTGTGATACCGTTCCTGCCCTGCAGTGTCCCAGATCTCAAACTTAACTGTTGTGTCATCCAAGCAGACAGTCTGTGTGAGGAAGGCAGCTGGATGGGTGTAGAGACAAATCATAGACTTAGTTTCAGGGTCTATTTTTATTTTGAAGTCTGAAAATGCCCTACACATAGAAAATAAGTGTACATTTTACTTTGCCTGTGCATTTCCTCACAGTGGAGTAATACTCAGTATCTGCACAGGACAGGTATTCTGTTTTCTTCCTTAGATAGGGACAACTATACCCCCTAGGACACTATTTGACAGGGCCGAGTTAAACTAGCACAAGGCAAACATTACCCCCAACAGCCAAGGCCATGAGACAGTTAAGAGGAAACGTGAACAGTGGCTTAATGAGAACTCGTGAAGCTACGAAGCCAGCGCTGAGGAGAATTGGGAGCCTTCCAACGTTAGAGAGAGGAGGAAGGGACAATTATGTAAATAAACAAGATCGAATCACAGAGCACTAAGCACCGGGTAAAAGGTTACGTCGAGAAATGTAGTGAGAGTAAAAATAAAAAAAGTGACGAAGAGAACAAAACATGTGGCTGTCTATTGGCTAATCCATGGAACACAAAGAGAATGCTAATTCAGCCCGTTGTGTCACATGGCTGAGGGAAATGTACAGCAGCACTCAGAGGAAGCCTGCTCCATACTAAAAGCTCGGTGACCTTTGACCAGACAGCTGACAACAGGTTTTAAAATGTTTTTAAAAATGCTGACTCGTCCTAAGGCTTTGGCTAGTGTAAGCACCAAGCATCCTGCCTCTCCAGCCTCACCCTGCTGTGGCTTCATGATGCGACTAATTTATTTATTTATTTATTTATAGGAAGGGTAATGCATAAATCATGAAGAAAGCAATCTAGCTAGTAAACCACTAAAACATCATGGAAATTCCCAACACCCGTGTGTAGGTTTGAAACTCTAGGTGAAGCTGAAAATAAATAGTTACTCATTATCCAACTTTTGCAGTGGAATTCTTTGAATGTTAAAACCGGAAACTTGAGCCATCAAGTATTGGCTTCCAGATGGGTAGATATTAGAGCAGTTCCAGGACAGGAAATCCCATTGTTGACCGACTTCCTTCCTGTTTTAAGAGCCCACAGGGAGAGACCCCCTTCTCGCTGCTCCACTCCGACTAGCAAGTCAATACATACCTTATTAGGCAGATGACAAGTACCTCTTTCTCACACTTACCCATTTTCAGTTTTGGTTTGAACATTCTCTATAAGGCTTTCTGTGGCCGGGAGTAAGGACCTTCCACTCCTTGTGGCATATTTAAAAGTGTCAGTCAGAGGCTTGGCTGCTCATGCAAGAGTCAGGTGATCAGCTGCCAAGAAAGATCTGGTTCTGTAGCTCAAGGTCTACTCCTGACCTGGCCTTGACAACAGCCAGGGTAAGGGCTGCTAGCTAGCAGGAACATAGCCCCGGTTACCAAGGCATTCAAAGTGGTCTTCCTTCAGTCCACTACACATTCTATTTGATCTTTATAACATGATACTGACTCAACACAAGGACAGCTGTAAAGCAACACAAAACACTAAGCATGACTAAGACACAGTCAGAAGAATGACAATGCCAACGGCGTGCCTACTCACCTCCGATGGTGCTCTCCTGGTACTCGTGGAACTGGCCCTTGACGAAGCGCAGCACCAAGCTGGACTTGCCCACTGCTGACTCTCCCAGCAGCACCAGCTTGAACTGGCAGATCTTGTTGCTGGCCGCCGCGCCGTTGGTCCGTGCTGGTCCTCCTCGACCTGCCATGCTGCCGAGCAGAGAGCTTCACCGGGGTAAGAGGCTCTTGGTGGAGGATGAGGCTGCCTTGGGCGGAGGACTGGGGCTCTGAAGCTGAGCAGGGACTGGAGCCGAGACAGGCGAGGGTGGGCTAAGCTAGGTCAGGCGAGTCTAGGCCAGGCAGTGAGGGGGCCGGAGGAAGAGAGGACTTCACCTGTGGGAGCTGGAAGAAAGAACCAACTGAGTAATAATATCACTAGTAGGCAGCCAGTGTGAAAGAAACTTTAGTAAACTAGAATGCCTTCAGAAAGTATTTATACCTCTTTTTTGTTGTATTACAGCCTGAATTCAACATGGATTAAAAAGTTTTCAACCATCTACACACAATACCCCATAATGACAAAGTGAAAACATGCTTAGAAATGTTGCTCATTTATTGAAAATTAAATCTCATTTACATAAGTATTCACACCCGAGTCAATACTTTGTAGAAGCACCTTTGGCAGTGATTAAAGCAGTGAGTCTTACTCGCTGAGTTTTCCACACCTGGTTGTGCAACATTTGCCCATTATTCTTTTTCAAAATTCTTCAAGCTCTGTCAAATTGGTTGTTGATCATCAAGTGTCTTGCCATACATTTTCAAGTAGATTTAAGTCAAAACTAACTCGGCCACTCAAGAACATTCACTGTCTTCTTGGTAAGCAACTCCCGTGTAGATTTGGACTTGTGTTTTAGGTTATTGTCCTGCTGAAAGACGAATTCATCTCCTAGGGTCAGCAGACAACCAGGTTTTCGTCTAGGATTTTGCCTGTGCTTATTTTTTATCCTGAAAGGACTGGAGGATCTTAACAATTACAAGCATAGGCAAAATCCCATAACATGATGTAGCCTCCACTATGCTTGAAAATATGGAGTGTGGTACTCTGTCTTGTATTGGATTTGCCCCAAACATAACATTTTGTATTCAGATTAAAAAAGTAAACGCTTTGCCATATTCTTTTGCAGTGTTACTTTAGTGTCTTGTTGCAAACAGGATGTACGATTTGGAATATTTTACTCTGTACAGGCTTCCGTCTATTCACTCTGTCAATTACGTTAGTATTGTGGAGTAACTACAATGTTGTTGAGCCATCTTCAGTTGTCTCCCATCACAGCCATTAAATACTCTGTTTTAAAGTTACCATTGGCCTCATGGTGAAATCCCAGGGGGAGAGACGCGCCCCACCCCCCAGACCTCTGTCTAGACACATTAGCCTAAAGCGGAGTTCAACTGTGTTCACATCCAACCCAATGCAACCTGTGTGTGTGTGTGTTCTCAGAGACCACAGAGCTGAGGACCACAGTGAAAATACAGAACAGGAACTGATAGTCTATGAGCTGCTTGCCCCAAGGACTTCGGTTTCTGTGTACAATCCAACTTGGGCCTGCACACATCCATCTTAACGTCGATAGTCACAGGATGATGTGCAGATTGTCATCTTATGGTTGGACCAGTGTACTCAGAGTCCAAGTGTTGTTCTTTACATTGACTGGAATATGACTACAGAAAGAAACTTAGAAACACATCTTCCATAGTGCTACTTTACACGGTCAGTCAGCTTCTGCTTGGTGAAAGGGACAGGATACGGAATGAATATCAAAGCAGGAAGTGAACATTGCAGAAGGACAGAGTAGCAGACAGACAGACAGTTGGCCCGTTACACTAAACCATTAACTGTTAGGACAACCAGCCTAGGTTAGCCTACAATGCTAAAAATCCATAATTAAGTGTGAAACATCACAATAACGTCTTGTCTGTCTTTCAACAGTGAGTGCAGATTGAACACACTTGACTAGAGGGGGAGAGTAATATCTGGAAGTCTACAGTCATGGGGGTGATAATAAATTGCAATTTTAAAAAGCAAATTGTCTACAGTTCTACACATTTTGCCATCGCTTATGCCGTGTTCTTACACCATCTGAGTGACTCAAACAAAACTAAATCAATGAGGGTCCCATGGCATATTCAGTTATTTTCCCCCCACAATTCTCATTCTTCATTTTTAATTTAAAAACTATATAAAAAAATATATATTTTAAAAAACAGGTTTCCGTTTTGCAGTCTTTTTATTACTATTAAAAAATGTAACAAAAATTGGACGTTTTAAATTGCACAACAATGCTTAAAGACATCGACATTTTTTAAATGCAAGTGTGCACCAGCAAGAGACTCATTTGGTTAGCAACGTTTCTGTAGTGCTTATGTGATTGGCCATTTGTTTTGTATACTCTGCACTGGATTGATAAAATAATCATCAAATCATTCTCCCAGGTAGGCATTGGCTACTTTGTAGATAACATTTAATTGACAATGTTTTTGGGGAAGCCATCTCTACCAGCAGACTTCTCATTAGCATCTTCACTACACGGCCATACAAAGTGGAGACATATGCGCACACACACACACACCACACAGTTTCAGAGAGTTGCAGGAAAATACAAAATCACCGATGCATTTAGTTCATGTCTTATGATTAACTTGGGCAAATTAATACATTTTCTAATAAGTTCAATACATTTTTTGGAATATTGTTGAATTATTTTCTGGATTCCGTCCTCAACATGGATTTTATAGGGTCCTGGTTAAGGAGCGAGAGAGGGGTAGGCCAGCCAGAGTAGGGTTGCTGTTGGCACTCAGTCTTTCCCAGGCCAGGCAAGGCCCTAATCTTCTGCATGTGACAGAAGATCACTGTGTTGGTACCACACACTGGCCTGAGAGGCCCAGCACAGAGCAGACAGTACAGCAAGGTAGCACACCAAAGGCCTAGACTACTGCCACATACACAGCATCCGAGGGATTCCTAGACGCACCACAGTGAGTGTGGAGAGAAACAGCTGCATGTTCATTGGGTCAACATGTACGTGCTAATATGATGAAGCCGAGGTGCAAACGAGAGGAAGTTGTAACAAAGCCAACATAGTTCCACAGTCTTGGTCTAAGCCCAATGTCCTTGTGTTTCTGAGAGGAACGTAGAAACATCCTGGTATTTCTTCTAATTAAGCTCCCGAGTGGCGCAGCGGTCCAAGCATCTCAGTGCAAAAGACGCGTCACTGCAGTTCCTTGTTCAAATCCAGGCTGCAGCACATCCGGCCGTGATTAGGAGTCCCATAAGGCGGCGCACAATTGGTCCAGTGTCATCCGGGTTTGGCCCGGAGTAGGCCGTCATTGTAAATAAGAATTTGTTCTTAACTGATTTGCTAGTTAAAAAAAAGGTTAACAAACAAATACAAAAGCTAGCCTAAACAGGTCACTTCTGTCAAATGTTTTGAGGCACTTTTTACACAGCGCGTTTACCTTACCAGTATGTCTACCATTCTAAGGCAAAACAACAGGTGTGACTGCTCTCCAACCCGGATAGTCTACTACACACACACTATGGAAATGAAGAGGTCAGCATGCCTCACTGCCCCAGGACAAGGCTCCATAGCCAAGGACTGGGAGAAGAGGGGAGGGAGGCTGGAGTGATTCCCAGCCTGAGATAAGGGCTTCAGAAACAAACAGGATAAGAGTGAAAGAACATTTAACCTAGGCTAGTCATATGAGGCCATATTGTATATTAGTGTCAGTAACACTGATGTTAACACTCAATATAATATAAACACAGGACAAATAACTGAAAATCTGAGCAGCATCAAAAGCCTGTGTTCAATCCACCATCATAAACCAAAACAGTGGATTTAGGCCATGGTTATTGAACAGTATAGTGAACACGACGGCACACAATTGGCCCAGCGTCGTCCGGGTTTGGCCAGGGTAGAGCGTCATTAACTGACTTGCCTAGTTAAATAAAAAAATTAAATAAAAATTATCCTTGGTAATATGATTGACTGATTGCTAGAGGGCTGCAGTGGCTGGCCCAACACTCACACACTCCTGTTCTGAGAGTCACTCAGAGCAGCATCCTGCTTCTAAGCAGCTCTCTGCTGGCATCTTTAATGGGCTCTGGAGACCTCCACACACTGAAGTGGGTCAGAGAGATGAAGGGGAGAGAGGCTGGGTCAAAGAGAGTAGGGCGAGAGGGATGGAGAGAGAAAGGTAGGGAGAGACGGTGAAATATTCATACAGCCTCCCGTGGGCTTTGCTGCTAGCTTGATATCCAAGCACTTAGTAAAACACAGCCACTGAGAACTGGTAGCAGCACACACACACAATTAACTACATACAGATATTGCATGCATTGCCCTCATGATGCGACAGTTTCTCACTCGACATGCATGAGGTAGATTTTAACGCTATACAAGACAACGCATGCACAGATATAGCAAATGAAGAAGCCACGTTCATGATGGACAAACCGACTCCGCGTGTGCATGTTGGTGTTCTCTATCCCACCAGACGCGTTTCATGCAGGTTCAAATACCAAAAGCAACTATATTAATTTGGGGTCAGGTCAAAACACACATGAAACATGAATGGACATTTAGCTAGCTAGCTTGCTGTTGCTAGGTAATTGGTCCTGGAAGATAAACGGTGGGTTGTTATTTTACCTGAAATACACATGGCCCTTTTTTGTTTTACTGGATCTTTGACCCATTTGGAAATGTGTTCTCTACTCCGACAATTAAGCCACAGATTTTTTAAAGAAGAAAAAAAAGAAGGGAAACCTAGTTAGTTTTTAGTCAAATTATTTTTCTTCTGTGGATTTTACATGGCGGTTGGCAATCAACTTTAGATGGGAGGTAGATGGGAGAGGCGGGACTTGCAGTGCGCCAAGAGTCTAAAATAGAACCAAGTTCTACGCACACAAGCACTTTGGATTAAATGATTGAATAACAAAATGTACACATTCATGTTATTCAACATGGTCAGTTTTGTCAGAATGTTAGTAAGTCTGGAAAAGAGTGTGTGGGAGAGGGGGAAATTCTCAGTAACTTCAGTTTCTTTTTAACTTGACCAGTGAAATCACTTACCATCACCTTGTGGGTTTCCGCTTATACTTGACATCCCAAACATTTTACACACACACACACACACGATGACTGGTCCACCCACCTGGCCTTAAGTTGGCTAAATATAAGAGTGGGTACTTCAAATGTTAGCCATGAACCCCATCTGCTATTCCCCACACTACTCTTAACTAGGGCTGGGACCCTACCACTATTGCAATACTCGTTAGTATCGTGTAATCAAAACAAAGTGGATTTAACTTTAGGAAAATAGCCATAATGTTGGAAACAAACATTTTATGTTGTCATCCAGGGTCACATTTATTTTCCAAGCTATAGCACACAATATTTTAAATTCAGCCGGTTTTTGAAGGACCAAAGAGTTAGATCTGCTTCATGTTTTCATTTTTGACATTGAAAACATATCCTGGTATTGTCCCGGCCCTACTCTTAACCTCAGAGCCCTCACAGCCAACCCCATTATTGACCACAACTAGCCTAAATGTATGCTTCAGTCACAGCTCACAGTCCCGCTGTTCTCTGCTGTCAGGTACAACTTAGCCTGGGAGCCAGTTAGTTTCTGCTCTCTTGTCAACTCGTTTGTCAATGACATTGGATTAGGCAAAAACACAGACAGATCTGGAATCAGGCTACGTAAAACTCCTAGGCCAGTGCTGTTCATGGTAATCAGCAAGGGGTGAAATGGGTGATGATCAGAAAGAGTAACAGATGCTACTGGACTGGGTAGAATGAAACAACAGATTAGAATATTTATTTATTTATTTGACCTTTAACTGACTTGTCTAGTTAAATAACAAATTCTTATTTTCAATGACGGCCTAGGAACAGTGAGTTACCTACCTTGTTCAGGGGCAGATCGACAGATTTATTTTTACCTTGTCAGCTCGGGGATTTGATCTTGCAACCTTTCGGTTACTAGTCCAACGCTCTAACCACTAGGCGACCTATTGTAAGCACTGCTAACAATACACACCACCATAGGCCTATGAGTTGTGTTCCCAAAGGACAATTCAAACTAGAGGTCGACGGATTAAATCGGAATGGCCGATTTCAAGTTTTCATAACAATCGGAAATTGGTATTTTTGGGCGCCGATTTGTTAAATGTATATTTATACCTTTATTTAACTAGGCAAGTCAGTTAAGAACACATTCTTATTTTCAATGACGGCCTAGGAACGGTGGGTTAACTGCCTTGTTCGGGGGAAGATCGACAGATTTTCACATTGTCAGCTCGGGGGATCCAGTCTTGCCTTACAGTTAACTAGTCCAATGCAATAACCACCTGCCTCTCATTGCACTCCACAAGGAGACTGCCTGTTACGCAAATGTAGTAGAAGCCAAGGTAAGTTGCTAGCTAGCATTAAACTTATCTTATAAAAAACAATCATAATCACTAGTGAACTACACATGGTTGATGATTACTCGTTTATCTAGCGTGTCCTGCGTTGCATATAATCGATGCAACGCTGGGGGATGATTTAACAAAAGTGCATTTGCGAAAGAAAAAAAAGCACAATCGTTGGACGACTGTACCTAACCATAAACACCAATGCCTTTCTTAAAATCAATACATATATATATTTTTGCATATTTAGCTAAAAGAAATCCAGGTTAGCAGGCAATATTAACCAGGTGAAATTGTGTCACTTCTCTTGCGTTCACTGCACGCGGAGTCAGGGTATATGCAACAGTTTGGGCAGCCTGGCTCATTGCGAACTAATTTGCCAGAAATGTATGCAATTATGACATAACATTGAAGGTTGTGCAATGTAACAAGAATATTTAGACTTAGGGATGCCACCCGTTAGATAAATACCGAACGGTTCCGTATTTCACCGAAATAATAAACGTTTTGTTTTCGAAGTGATAGTTTCCGGATTCAGCCATATTAATGACCAAAGGCTTGTATTTGTGTGTTATTATGGCATAATTAAGTCTATGATTTGATAGAGCAGTCTGACTGAGCGATGGTAGGCAGCAGCAGGCTCGTAAGCATTCAGTCAAACAGCACTTTTGTGCATTTTGCCAGCAGCTCTTCGCAAGCACAGCGCTGTTTATGACTTCAAGCCTATCAGCCTAATGGCTGGTGTAACCGATGTGAAATGGCTAGCTAGTTAGCTGGGTGTGCGCTAATAGTGTTTCAAACGTCACTCGCTCTGAGACTTGGAGTAGTTATTCCCCTTGCTCTGCAAGGGCCGCGGCTTTTGTGGAGCGATGGGTAACGCTGCTTCGAGGGTGGCTGTTGTCGATGTGTTCCTGGTTTGAGCCCAGGTAGGGGTGAGGAGAGGGACGGAAGCTATACTGTTACACTGGCAATACTATAGTGCCTATGAGAACATCCAAAGGGCAAAGGTATATGAAATACAAATGGTAGAGAGAGAAATAGTCCTATAAATACAACCTAATACCTCTTACCTTGGAATATTGAAGTCTCATGTTAAAAGGAACCACCAACTTTCCTATGTTCTTAACAAGGAACTCAAACGTTAGCTTTTATACATGGCACATATTGCACTTTTACCTCAAACACTTTGTTTTTGCATTATTTAAACCAAATTGAACATGTTTCATTATTTCTTTGAGGTTAAATTGATTTTTATTGATGTATTATATTAAGTTCAAATAAGTGTTAATTCAGTATTGTTGTAATTGTCATTATTACAAATAAATAAAACATTTTTAAAAATTGGCCGATTAATCGGTATCGGCTTTTTTGGGCCTCAAATAAATCGGTGTTGAAAAATCATAATCGGTCGACCTCTAATTCAAACAGACTCCCACTCCTAGACTCCAGTTGAAACATCAGCTAGCCCAGATGTGTCAGCGTGTGACCGTGTCAATGTGCATTCGTCATCAATGCCATGGAATTAGTGGTGCAACAAGCTGTCAGGCAGGCAGAATTAATTTAACCAGTTACCTAGGAATAAGTGGTGACATGACAACAGGTTCTCTGAACTCCAAGGGCGGAGGGACCAGAGGAATTAGATGTAACAGGGAGGGAGGGTGGAGCTAGCACCGGCCATACCAGTCTGCATCCCGGTATTAGCTTGGCTTTCATCTGAAGTATAAAAGGGTTGGGCCTGCATGGGAAACCGTCAGGGAGGATAAACCCAGTGACAGAAGAGAAAGCGAGACACCCCAATCGAGTAGCACAGCGGACAATTTCAATATGCAAGAGAAACTATAGCCTAAGGACTAAGGGATGGGTCAATTGGAAGAGGAAAGGAATGGTGACTAAGGCTGAGTATAGACAGGCAGTCCAAATTCCTTCCCCCCCCCCCCACTCACTGGTATTTTGACCAATCAGATCAGCTCTAAAAAAGATCTGATGTGATTGGTCAAAAGACCAATGGGTGAAAAAAATATCAGAATTGGGCTGCCTGTCTAAACACAGCCTAAATCTCTGGGAATGCAAACAGGATACACATCACTAGCAAATGGGGGCAGGCAAGGGGGAAATCATTTCCTTCTCTTTCTGGCTCCCTCTGTGTGTGAAACATGACAGCCAAGCAAAAGCCTGTGCAATACAATTCTACTCCACTCTACTCCGATAATTTTGGCCTACCACGTTAAAGGGAAATATAGCCAACAAGTTGTGGAAAAAGACAACCATTTCAGAGTTAATTGAAAATAAAGCCATTGTTGATTAAGATGAGAAAATTCCTCAAAAAAAGTGTATATTGAACCATATGGTCCATCTAGTAGAATCTCGTGGACCATATGGACACATTTTTTAATATATACTAATATGTATAATTAAAGTATAAATTACCAAACTTACCAGGTAATCTATGACCAAAAATGACCAAAGATTCAGGTGACGGTTTTAAATTACTGGTAGTTTTGCAACCCTAAGTGAGATAAAAAGCATCTGTTTTTGCATAAGCCTACTAGACTAAACCCCAACCCCCCCATTCAGTTTGAGCATGGGGCTAGTGAGAGAGATAAGAACCCCAGACAGGGGCTCAGCTGCAGAGATAAAGGGTCAGGGTGGGGTTAGTGGGTGTCTCATCTGGCTGCAAGGAAGCACACACTTAATGATTAATGACTCAAACTTAAAGAAATAATTTCCCATTTGTTTAGGCCTAAATGGTTGTGGTTTAATCAATAGGGGCCATACATTGATCTTGTAAGTCTCAAACAAGTCTGGTAGCAAACTGACTAGTAACCCACTCTGCACATAGAACTCTTCAGCTCGGGTAATAGAACAAAAAAGTCGCACCTACAGGATATCTTCAGTCTTTTGAGGAGTAATCAGAATGACCCGTTGTGAATGGGCATGCTTCTCCTCCTACACACCCGATTCATTCATTCCTCCATTGACTCCAATGCATTACAACCTTTCTGACCACACTAACGCATACCAATTAGGCTTACTTGGGATTAAACATTGAAAAGGGTTGGGTCTCACGCAGATGTGTTATTTTTACTCGCCATTCTGTCAGGAATATTTGGAAATATCAGAGAAACTTTCTTAACTAGCCATACAACACCAATCCAAAACCATTTTATGCCACCTAGTAATATTGCCTTTTATATAACGTTTGCATGTGTCAAAATGTGTCACCACTCTAAGGACAAGGTCCACACCATAACATGGCAGCAGCTTAGGCAAGTTATTAAAAATCCATGCTCTAGTCCTGTTATTAAGCCACAACACACCAATGAGTTTCCAATGAGGATTTACCCTGGTGTTTACCCAAAAGACACAATCCCAGTCCACTTTTCAGCCTGCATTTACATAATGTTTAAAATGTGAACTTTAACAGCTTCTCACAAATGAACTGTCTTGAATGATGCAGAGGTTGACTCTGCTTGCCCAAAGTCTTAGTGTCTCACTCCTGATAGAAACTCAATTACACTAGAGCTTACATTAATGTGGCACTTCAGTCTCCTTCTCACCCCATTTAACAAATGACTTACGTAACAAAAGGTACATCTCAAGACAAGTTGGTTATTTGAATCAGCTGTATAATGCAAAGGAAAAACATGCACCCAGGGATTGGGAAACTCTGCACTAAGATATGCAATCACTGACATTACGAGGAAACCAGACAACGCACTACCCAATTCCATAGTTGCACCTTGTACATTCTACTATTACAACTTTCAGGAGTAAGTAGAAAGCCGAACTGAGTTCTGGGGGACTCCCATGCCCACCCCCCTGCCATAGATGACCTGCAGTAAAGGTGAAGGAGTGAACAAGGGTACAGGACTGATGAGACACAGTAAGGTATGAGGGACACCACATTCCACCAGAGAACAGGAGGCATGGATTCATACAAAAGTAACATGACACAGACAGACTCACACGATGAGGGCTACATCAGACAACTGACCTACCTGTACCACCATTGACACACCAAGTACAGACCAAAACTGTAACTCAGCATTGATGGCATTCAAAATGATGAGCCTAATTAGAGACAGCCATGGACTTTGAACTCCAATTATGCAAAATATGCTTTGAGACCTAGCCAAGTAAACGATTATAATCAGTGGCAAGATAACAATTAACGTAAAATACCTGGTGACATGGTGGGTTTCTGCAAGATGGAATGTAGATTCGTTTTCATTACCAGGCAGAAACCATAAATAGCTATTAAGTTGGTGGGTTTCAAACTTCCTCATACTATCGGTCATCACCGCTGACACCAATGGCAATGAGCTAAGATACTCTGTTGAAAGCTTGAAATTAACATATGAAAGGTTTATCAAATTGATTGGACCAAAGGGAAAATCTACTCGCTATATAGTTAGTTAGCTGTCAGTTAAAGGCTAACTAGGTATGAAATACAAATACAAATCTAACACGACATTTCTGTAATTTAGCTAGCTAGCCCACAGTAACTAGCTAGCTTTTTAAAGCCATCATTTTTTAAATTGTTATATAATGTCAATAAGAGCTGAAGTTGAGTAGCTAGTTAGCTGAGCAGACAACGACAAAAATATGTCTAATGTAAATTAACGTTACTGCCAGTAAAAACAAAATAGGACGACACTGACGAAAGCTAGCTAACGCTAACTAACTTGGCTAAGTTTATGATGACATCACAAAGAAAAGACGGGGTAAACCAAACATCTAAAGATAAATAACTATTTGGTCAAATTATTTACAAAGCTTTTTATTGTTTGCTAACTAGTTACATCATTAGCTATCTGGACAAGTAATCAGTCCCATTTAACATATCAATCTGACAGTCGTTAGCTAGCGACGTATCTCTGGCTAGGTAGCTAGCTAACGTTTACTGGCTGGTTGCTTGAGCAAAATTTGACAGTGGAAATCTGAACCAAAATAGTATAGTTTACAGCTTACCGTTAAAGGCAAAGGTCAAACATGCGTTCCCTTTTCTTCGTATACTCTCACTTTCCACAATTTCGACTTTGACGACTTTTCTCTCTATCACAGCTCACTACGACTGCTCAACACATAGGCCCCGGCCTTCACTTCTGCTTAGAGCATTTTTTCCGGGATCCTCCCACTTCCCGAAGGTGTGGCTTCCCTCTGATTGTGTCGTTGGGAACCTGGGAACTGTAGTCTACTAAATCAATGAACACAAATTTGGTCAGGGCTGATTATTTAGGAGTCGTCTCCGTAGACAGACTTGTTGGCTCCCACAATGTATCAATGCTACTGATTTGGCTTATGATCGGGTTTACGAGACTAATTTAGGAGTGGCAAGTAGTGGCATTCCCCAGCGCAATATAAAAACCATATCCGAGATTTTTTTAAAGATATATATTTAAAAAAACATCCAACTAGCGTTTACACAAGCAGCCCAGTTCTGATATTTTGTACACTCATTTGTATTTTAACCAATCACATCAGATATTTTAACATCAGATCTTTTTCAGAGTTGATCTTTTTGGTCAAAAGAAACAACCCTGGCAATCAACTACTCAGATTCGGTCCCATAGTTTTCCAGATGTATTTAATAAAATATTTACAGCAGTTTGCTTTAAATGT
The DNA here is from genome assembly GCF_002021735.2 of Oncorhynchus kisutch. Classification (NCBI taxonomy): domain Eukaryota; kingdom Metazoa; phylum Chordata; class Actinopteri; order Salmoniformes; family Salmonidae; genus Oncorhynchus; species Oncorhynchus kisutch. The sequence continues at coordinate 53,816,390 of NC_034183.2, forward strand.
ATAACCATCTGGTGGCGCTAAAGACCATGATATTTGCCATCACCTGACATCAGTTCAGATCTACATTTTGTTCATAAAAGTAAACTCATTGGCCCAAACGTGTGTTTGGGCATGTTGTGGGCATCAAATGCAGAAGCCCCTGTATTTTAGGGCGGGTTTATCTAAAGGCATTGGTCTATCTAAAGAGATATTGTTGGATGTTGAGTGATTGACTAACAATACTTATGTAATTGTGTACCACTACTGTGACCTGCTCAGTTTAACCTTTCAAGTTATTTCATTTTTCACTTCAGATGTAATTGTATTTCTCAGAGTCCCTGTTTAAAAAAAAAAAAATATATATATATATAAATATATATATATATATATATATGTTAATATTCTGTTTGCATCTTAAATAGTTTTATTTTACAACTAATATCAGTTACAAACAAACAAAATGATATACTACAACTCTTTCAGACAGCACACGTTGTTCAACTCATTGCACGTCTTATTTCAGTCTCTGTTACCAAAGAAACAGTAAAATATACAGCATAGAAAAAGTCAGAAAATGATCCAGACACCAGAGCAAAAAGAGATGCAGAGCTATGAATAGCCATATTGCAAAAGAGGGAAAAACACAAATAACCATAGGTCCTCTTTGGCCAGCAATCCTCTGGCAGGCTAGCCAAGAGACAATTTCTTAAAATAATGAGCACAAACATTGGTCGTATTCTGTAATGTCCAGACAGCTTGTAGAATGAGCTCCACAGTGTGTTCACAGACAATGAAATCACCTAAAACCACATGTCAAAATGCTCATTAGGTGATGATACTTTCTATGTAAACACAATATAATGAAGGAAAGGGGTGGGGTTTGCTGTTTCCATGGCTGCGAGGTCTCAATGTGATATGTCTAGAGATACCCTCCGGTTAGTAATACCTAACTTTCAGTTCACAAGAAATACATAATAAACACAAAGCTGAATATTTTTGTAAGCTGAATCAGCTTGTCTTCATAATCTCTGGTCCATTTCAATGCTGTATTTACAGTCAAATTAAATAAACAGTACATCAAGTACAATCAGTGTCGATATTATGTAGCGTGATTGCTGTGTAGAGAACGTTTTAGACTGTCAAGCAATCATTCATTTCTCAGATGTAAACTCGAGTAGCATAAGAGGTGCAATCAAAAAGGGAGAGTTGAGTTGATGGCCTCAGCGTTACTTTGCAGCAGTAATGACCCGTTTATTTATCCGGTCTCTGTGGGGCTCCAGACACCTGCTAATGTGTCACCTCCAAGCCCCAGAGAGGCTCGACTTCCAGGGCCTGCTGTGTGCTGATGTTGGTCCCCTGGGTCTGGGACTCTGCCTGCTCAGTATCACACTGCATCCTCTCAGGTCTCTCCCTGCCCTGTGGGTACTCAGTCTTAGGCCCTCCACAGTCTGGCCCTTGCCCTGCTGGCTGCCCTGCCAGATGTAGGGATGAGTCCAGTGTGTGGACAGGGCTGGAGCCCACCAGGTCATTCTTCCTAGCTCTGTTGAGCGAGCCCTGCCCCTGGGTGGTTTGGTTGTGCGTCTGATTATATGTTGGGCTGACAGACGTGTAGACCCCAGACTGAGAGCTGAAGGCGGTGTGGAGCTGTGGTTGGCCGGTAGGTGTCAGTGAGACATAGATAGGCGTTGGGGAGATGGACGGTGAATGGCTGCGGTCAGAGTTGACCTGGACACTCAGGGAGGGGTGGGACTGGCTGAGACTGCCTGGGGAACATAGGGGACGAAAGGTACTGATGGTGGGGATGGAGGCTTTGTACTCAACCTGACCAGGACCCGCACCTGGGAGTACTGGGAAGGCAGAGTTGAGGTTCAGAAGAGATGGCCCAGTCTGACATTGGGAGTGGCCCATGTAGGGAGAGTTGGGTGTAGTTCTGGAGGTCGGGAAAGGCCTGTACTGGGCTTCAAGTCCCTGACCAGTGGTTATGCCTCTGTCCGAGCAGCACGGATGTAAACAGGATGACCTGGGATTGGACGTCTGGTGATGGTGTTCAACCTCCACCTTCTGACCTCTGCCCTGGGGGGGCACCCCACCATAGGCCCACATGTTCCTGGCTGGGTGGCTGAGGGGGTCATGTTGGAGGTGAGATGGGTGAGGTCCAGCAGGCATACTGAAAGGCACCCGTGTCTGCCAGTCATTGGCAGCAATCATGTTGCTGCTGGGGTTGGGGTTAGGGGTCATCTGCAGGCCATAAGGATAGGTGGAGATGGCAGAGGGGTAATGTAACATGGTCACATGGGCCTGCAGGAAATGCATCATCTCATGGAGCTCCTTGGTCAGGTTGGACACCTCCTGGTTAAGGGTATTCATCTGGAAAATAGATGGCACGCAGAATAATGAAAGCTACAATCTGTTGCTTGGTTGAATAGTAATTATTCCAAGGCAGGAGACATAAGTATTAGAGTTCTATTGTCTCTTTCTAGGTCAGAAATGGTGGAAACCAAAAACAAGCACAGCCATAAATTATCAGTCGGTGTTACGTGAGCTTTCAAATCTGGAGCATCTCCAAACTAACAATCCTACATTTTATTTGAGGAAAATTGTCTTTCAAAGGTCTCTTGCCTACATAGCCTGAGTGGTGTATTTAATGCTGAAAGTGTGTCAGGGATGACCTGTTTTTAGACACTCTTTAGGGTACAGCGAAAGTGGAGTACGGAAAATGAAGTGGGAGAACAAAAAAGTTTGTGTCTCTTGAGGTCTCTCTACCTAGATGGAGCATATCATTCATCTATCTGTTCATTGATACATCATTATGTTGGCTTATGTGTCCGTTTACTCCGTCAATGTGATTGTATGTTCTTACCTCTTTGTTTAGCTGGCTGATGTTCTGTCTCACCTCCTCTGTTTCCAGAAGTAAGTTGGCGCTAACCTGGAATGGGTCTATGGGGGGGATGGGATGGACAAGGATGGATGAGATCAGTGCTTTCACACCCCACGCCAACATAAAGCACTTTGGTCATACCATTTCATTTGTATGAAAAGCCTACTTGTACTGCTTTGGATCATTCTAAAAAAGCAATTTTCTGACCAATCATTTCATTATCCTTGCCTAAAACACGTTTCTATTTACTGTTAGAAATCCACTGACAGAAAAACATAGTTTTTTGTAGTTAAACCATTGTTTAACCTGAGCCCATTACCTTTGCTATTGGTCTTTGCCTCGCCTTGATCCACATTGAAGTGAAAAGACTGCCCATTATCCTCAATTCCATCCACAACCCTAGAGGAGATAGGAAAGAGAGGTTCACACTTAAGTGGGTTATGATTAAATATGAAGTGATTTTCAGTTAAATAAATTCAACTGTAATCTGTCTTTGCTGTTATTACCAGGTAAATCGATCGGAAAATGTGATTTACTTTTTGGTTAATGGTTATAGTTTTATAATCCTACAAACTTTAGGCTTAGGTACTGGGCTAATGAAATACAAACGCTAGTCATTTTGATTGACAGTTATGTCTCATTACTCACCTGGGGCTGAGGTCCAGAGGGCTGACACAATGTAGGGAGGGTATGAGCAGCTTGGCTGGCCTATGGGATGAGCTGTGATCTGTGACCATGTTGGGCACCGGGGCTAGAGTAACCTCCTCATTGGACAGCAGCTGAGGGGAGGGGCTACGGCCTCTGCAGCCCTGGGCTGGGGAGCGGCAGAGACGGAGTGTATTGACATGTCGAAGCTCCTCCCCCAGCAGGCTGCTGAAGCCCGGGTGGCAGACGGGGCTGCTCAGGCCATGCATCAGTAGCAGCCGCCCTTGGTGGGATGCACCAGTGGGACAGTGGCTCATGTCCTCACCAGACTCCACGTCTTCTGCCTCCACAACGAAGGGAAGCTTGTGGTCCTTATCAGCTCGCTCCTGAGGGGCAGAGAGTGGGAGAGGAGAGGCATGAGTAACAGGTTCTCTGTAGTTCTCACAAACAATCATGCATGTCTTCCAGTAGCCTATTGCTAGTGGAGGAGGAGAGACAGTGTGGAGTGAAACACACAGAGTTTAATTTGATTTTAGCTGCCGGTAATGGGTAGCATGCACCCTAAAAATCTGAGGGGGCACAGAGTACATGAGGATGGCTGGGGGGGTTGTCCGGAGGGGAGCTTTTTGGAGAATTGTTATATTTTTAAACACCTGAAACAGCTTTCTCCTGCAATCTAGAGCCATAGCATTTTCTATGAAGTTGGCTTTAGCTAGCCAGCTAGATACTTTCCCAATCTCCCAACCTCATAACTAGCTACCAAGCCATTTTAGGCTGTCAAAGTTTGCTAGACTTTAGAAAACCAAGCAATTACTAAATGTACTGAATAATCTTAGTCTTTTACCCAGATTTTAGCAGAAATGCAGAGAAGCATATTTCGTTTCTTTAAAAAAATTACCACCAGACCGGTCAAGAGGTACGCTTAGATATAGAAAAATACTAGGATGTAATATCCTAGGCATGTTAGTGCAGTATATTGAGATTTGTGTAGAATAGAATTAGGTATAATGATTATGGCTCTAATTTGAAGGAACATTTGTTTCAGGTGTTTAGAAAATGCTACATTCTCAGGGTCCACTCCGGACCACTATCGCTCCATCCTCACCTACTTCGGTAACAAGAGATGGTGTGTAATTTCCTTCTAATATCTGTTCTGCTGTGAGTCAGTGCTGTTCCTTTCTCTTAGTGGCAAACATAGGAAATTAGGTGCACTGAGGTGAACTGCCTTCTTGGCATTTTCAGTAGGAGTCAGATTATTTAGCTGTTATGACCTCATCGTGGCTTATAATTGTTATTCCTCAGAGTGACATTTTTTCTGTCAGATTATTATATATTTTTTTTACTTTTATTGCTACCAGACAATTTTCACATTCTGGTAAATTAATTTTGAGAGAATCAGTTAACTCCCACGCACAATGTAGAAACATTAACACGTGGACACTCGCATGTCATAGGAACACACATGCATGGGCACACACAAGGTCACACACACAAAGGCATATGCCTAGTCCAACACCCACTCAAATACAAAAAAACAAGAGTACAAAATCCGCCTCACAGAGATACCGAGACACACTAATGACAGCCCTTTGTTAAGCTCTCAACAAAGGTGGAAAAATGTGGCTGTGAGAGTTGCAATCATGCTTCTTTCAGAGTGAAGTTCTATCTGGGAATGGGCTAGATCAGAACATTTGCGTGCAGCCTTTTATCAAGTTATATGTTCACCTAAGAAGGAAGGGCAACAGGTCAGGGCCCAGAACCCTCATATCCACTTCAATCATTTAAATGTCTCTGTCCCAGACCAAATATTCAAACACTTTGAAAAATGGAATGATGAGTCAAAAAGCCTATTCACATCTCAAGGTGTAAATATTTTACTTGGACATTTAGCTTAAAATATTCTGGCTATGACTACACATTTTCTGAGCTCTGAAATGTTCTGAGCTCTGAATTGACAATATTATGTTGGCTGTGGCTGTAGGAGCATCCCTGAGTTATCTGTCAGTAGCAGACTGATAGGTCATAGTAATCCCCATCTGTAGTATAGTAATAAAAAGGCACACATTTACCTGAGAGAGCCGAGGGGACCGTGAGAACCTTGTCAGCCCCTGGACAGTGAGTCAGAATGAGTCACAATTCCATTACAGTTTACACAGGCCACACAGAGTAAAGTTTGAGTGAGTGATTGAGTGAGCATGTGCGGTTCTCACCTCTGCCTCGCTGCCCTCTCTCAGGTTGTAGGTGAGGTTGTGGTGGATATCAGAGCTGAAGCGACTGCCATACTCTGGGTAGAGGCCCAGGACCTCCCTCAGGGCACGGACACTGATGTGCTGCAGGTCACAGTAGGTCAGAGCCTTCACGTCCGCATTGGTCTTGATCACCTGGTCTTGCGCTGTCAGGTCTGCACCAATCAGATCACCTTTGCCTAGAGACAGATTACCCAATTAATAATCTGACTTGACTTGATGCTTCTCTCATACACTATAATGACAACATCCATATTGCTGGGATAACAATTGAGGGATAAAGAAAACTATCTCCCTATTCCCCGTATAGTGCACTGCTTTTCTGGCCAAAAGTATTCCACTATAAAGGGATTAAGATTCCATTTCAGACGTGGCCAAAGAGTTGATAACAGAGACGGATCGCCGACACGAGAGACAGAAAAAGGAAATGATATAAAGAAAGTGTCCAGAACAGGGAAGTGAGTTGTCTAAGACGTACCCAGGATAGCAAGGACCATTTCGTCCTTCAGCACCTCTAGAGACCCAGAGCAGACAAAGTAGTTGGCCTGCAGCGCGTCCCCCTGGCGGATGAGGTACTCTCCCGGGGCACAGAACGAGGTCTTGATGTGCAAGGAGAGGGAGCGCAGACACCCCCTACTGGCCCGCTCAAACACTGGCAGCTGCAGGATGTCCTTGTTCAGGTGCATGGCGATGTCCGCACGCAGTTCGTCTGGGAAGTCATGCAGCAGCTGACAGGAGGAGAGAAGGAGGACTTCAGCACCCACAATGCAATGGTTTTGTATCAGATTACAGATCCGATTGTATCAGATTAGAGGTACCAGAGAGGGACAGTGGTGTCCGAGGATCAAGGCTAAAGGAATGCTCTTGTCATATGAGATGCGAGACAGTATAAACCAAGTTCAAGCCTATGAACACTGTGTGGACAGCCAATCAACAGTTATTCACAAACATGTATTCTATGTATTGTTGAAAAACACACAATTCTCAGTGAGTATACAATATCTTGTATTTTGTGTTGGACTCTAGCTACATTTTGGCGAGTGGCTACACACTTCAATGTACAGTAGTTGTTTTCATGGAAGCCTTCTTAGATGACTCAAATCTCTACGTATAATGTGCACTGTTGGTCTGTTTCACTAACGCTAGCCTGGCAGTAGCACCAGCTAAGAGGTGTAATACATTTGCAAGTTCTCAAGGTCCTTCGTAGCGTCTGTTGTCGCGGATTCAGCGGAGAATAAATGATGAAGCTGATGTCGAGAGGGTGTAAATGAGTACCAACATGTTTAATCCTATCGCCGTAGCCTAAAAGGTTTTATGAACTTGTATTTATTCAGGGTAGCCCAAGTGAGACCATGGCCTCATTCACAATGGTGCCCTGACTACAAGCACCTTCTCACAAACAGGAAGAAAAATGTGCATTACAAATAAATAAAAAATAACCACACCTCAACACCACAATATCAACAAATAATACTCTAGAATCAATCGAAACAACTGCAATCCCAAACTGCCGAATCAAGGTGAAAGGAATTTTGTAGGTCGTTCCTACAATAGGGAGCACTTTTAGGCAATACTAGATCTAAGCCCATCACTGTGAACAAAAGACTACTTTCTAAAAGAACCAATCTAACCTCATTGGGCAGAGACTGAGAGAAGATTGGGAAATAAAGGTGGAGATGACCTAGATGTAAAATGACATGTCTGATTTAGAATCCGCCATCCCACACGGAGACACGACTAGACCACGAGGCCATTCATGTCTGAATGTGACAATACACACCCACACTGTCAACACCATCTGATCGAAAGACCTTGGCAGTGATACAAAAGGTTTCTTTCGAAAAGATTTCTTTCGAAAACTACTCCCAACATAAGGTGTACTCTTTCTGAAAGGCTATTTATTTACATCTGAAAATATATAAAGACCAGTCTGTCAGTACAGTATGTTTGTCGACCCTAATGGCTGCGTCCCAATGGTCCATCGTTATCCTAAAGTGTGCACTTGCCCACTCCCCATCAGGGATTTGAACTAATTAACTAATCACTGATCATAATCTTGATGTGATTGGCCTGACTGAAACATGGCTTAAGCCTGATGAATTTACTGTGTTAAATGAGGCCTCACCTCCTGGCTACACTAGTGACCATATCCCCCGTGCATCCCGGAAAGGCGGAGGTGTTGCTAACATTTACGATAGCAAATTTCAATTTACAAAATAAAAAATGACGTTTTCGTCTTTTGAGCTTCTAGTCATGAAATCTATGCAGCCTACTCAATCACTTTTTATAGCTACTGTTTACAAGCCTCCTGGGCCATATACAGCGTTCCTCATTGAGTTCCCTGAATTCCTATCGGACCTTGTAGTCATAGCAGATAATATTCTAATCTTTGGTGACTTTAATATTCATATGGAAAAGTCCACAGACCCACTCCAAAAGGCTTTCGGAGCCATCATCGACTCAGTGGGTTTTGTCCAACATGTCTCTGGACCCACTCACTGTCACAGTCATACTCTGGACCTAGTTTTGTCCCATGGAATAAATGTTGTGGATCTTAATGTTTTTCCTCATAATCCTGGACTATCGGACCACCATTTTATTACGTTTGCAATTGCAACAAATAATCTGCTCAGACCCCAACCAAGGAACATCAAAAGTTGTGCTATAAATTCACAGACAACACAAAGATTCCTTGATGTCCTTCCAGATTCCCTCTGTCTACCCAAGGACGCCAGAGGACAAAAATCAGTTAACCACCTATCTGAGGAACTCAATTTAACCTTGCACAATACCCTAGATGCAGTTGCACCCCTAAAAACTAAAAACATTTCTCATAAGAAACTATCTCCCTGGTACACAGAAAATACCCGAGCTCTGAAGCAAGCTTCCGGAAAATTGGAACGGAAATGGCGCCACACCAAACTGGAAGTCTTCCGACTAGCTTGGAAAGACAGTACCGTGCAGTACCGAAGAGCCCTTACTCCTGCTCGATCATCCTATTTTTCTAACTTAATTGAGGAAAATAAGAACAATCCATAATTCCTTTTTGATACTGTCGCAAAGCTAACTAAAAAGCAACATTCCCCAAGAGAGGATGGCTTTCACTTTAGCAGTGATAAATTCATGAACTTCTTTGAGGAAAAGATCATGATTATTAGAAAGCAAATTACAGACTCCTCTTTAAATCTGCGTATTCCTTCAAAGCTCAGTTGTCCTGAGTCTGCACAACTCTGCCAGGACCTAGGGTCAAGAGAGACGCTCAAGTGTTTTAGTACTCTATCTCTTGACACAATGATGAAAATAATCATGGTCTCTAAACCTTCAAGCTGCATACTGAACCCTATTCCAACTAAACTACTGAAAGAACTGCTTCCTGTGCTTGGCCCTCCTATGTTGAACATAATAAATGGCTCTCTATCCACCGGATGTGTACCAAACTCACTAAAAGTGGCAGTAATAAAGCCTCTCTTGAAAAAGCCAAACCTTGACCCAGAAAATTAAAAAAACTATCGGCCTATATCGAATCTTCCATTCCTGTCAAAATTTGTAGAAAAGGCTGTTGCGCAGCAACTCACTGCCTTCCTGAAGACAGACAATGTATACGAAATGCTTCAGTCTGGTTTTAGACCCCATCATAGCACTGAGACTGCACTTGTGAAGGTGGTAAATGACCTTTTAATGACATCAGACCGAGGCTCTGCATCTGTGCACCTAGACCTTAGTGGGGCTTTTGATACCATCGATCACCACATTCTTTTGGAGAGATTGGAAACCCAAATTGGTCTACACGGACAAATTCTGGCCTGGTTTAGATCTTATCTGTCGGAAAGATATCAGTTTGTCTCTGTGAATGGTTTGTCCTCTGACAAATCAACTGTAAATTTCGGTGTTCCTCAAGGTTCCGTTTTAGGACCACTATTGTTTTCACTATATATTTTACCTCTTGGGGATGTCATTTGAAAACATAATGTTAACTTTCACTGCTATGCGGATGACACACAGCTGTACATTTCAATGAAACATGGTGAAGCCCCAAAATTGCCCTTGCTAGAAGCATGTGTTTCAGACATAAGGAAGTGGATGGCTGCAAACTTTCTACTTTTAAACTCGGACAAAACAGAGATGCTTGTTCTAGGTCCCAAGAAACAAAGAGATCTTCTGTTGAATCTGACAATTAATCTTAATGGTTGTACAGTCGTCTCAAATAAAACTGTGAAGGACCTCGGCGTTACTCTGGACCCTGATCTCTCTTTTGAAGAACATATCAAGACCATTTCAAGGACAACTTTTTTCCATCTACGTAACATTGCAAAAATCAGAAACTTTCTGTCAAAAATGATGCAGAAAAATGTATCCATGCTTTTGTCACTTCTAGGTTAGACTACTGCAATGCTCTACTTTCCGGCTACCCGGATAAAGCACTAAATAAACTTCAGTTAGTGCTAAATACGGCTGCTAGAATCCTGACTAGAACCCCAAAAAATTATCATATTACTCCAGTGCTAGCCTCCCTACACTCGCTTCCTGTCAAAGCAAGGGCTGATTTCAAGTTTTACTGCTAACCTACAAAGCATTACATGGGCTTGCTCCTCCCTATCTCTCTGATTTGGTCCTGCCGTACATACCTACACGTATACGCTACGGTCACAAGACGCAGGCCTCCTAATTGTCCCTAGAATTTCTAAGCAAACAGCTGGAGGCAGGGCTTTCTCCTATAGAGCTCCATTTTTATGGAACGGTCTGCCTACCCATGTCAGAGACGCAGACTCGGTCTCAACCTTTAAGTCTTTACTGAAGACTCATCTCTTCAGTGGGTCATATGATTGAGTGTAGTCTGGCCCAGGAGTGGGAAGGTGAACGGAAAGGCTCTGGAGCAACGAACCGCCCTTGCTGTCTCTGCCTGGCCGGTTCCCCTATTTCCATTGGGATTCTCTGCCTCTACCTATTACAGGGGCTGAGTCATTGGCTTACTGGGGCTCTCTCATACCGTCCCTGGGAGGGGTGCGTCACCTGAGTGGGTTGAGTCACTGATGTGATCATCCTGTCTGGGTTGGCGCCCCCCCCCTTGGGTTGTGCCATGGCGGAGATCTTTGTGGGCTATACTCAGCCTTGTCTCAGGATGGTAAGTTGGTGGTTGAAGATATCCCTCTAGTGGCGTGGGGGCTGTGCTTTGGAAAAGTGGGTGGGGTTATATCCTTCCTGTTTGGCCCTGTCTGGGAGTGCCCTCGGATGGGGCCACAGTGTCTCCTGACCCCTCCTGTCTCAGCCTCCAGTATTTATGCTGCAGTAGTTTATGTGTCGGGGGGCTAGGGTCAGTTTGTTATATCTGGAGTACTTCTCCTGTCCTATTCGGTGTCCTGTGTGAATTTAAGTGTGCTCTCTCTAATTCTCTCTTTCTCTCTTTCTCTCTTTCTTTCTCTCTCTTGGAGGACCTGAGCCCTAGGACCATGCCTCAGGACTACCTGACATGATGTCCCCAGTCCACCTGGCCGTGCTGCTGCTCCAGTTTCAACTGTTCTGCCTTCTTATTATTGGACCATGCTGGTCATTTATGAACATTTGAACATCTTGGCCATGTTCTGTTATAATCTCCACCCGGCACAGCCAGAAGAGGACTGGCCACCCCACATAGCCTGGTTCCTCTCTAGGTTTCTTCCTAGGTTTTGGCCTTTCTAGGGGGTTTTTCCTAGCCACCGTGCTTCTACACCTGCATTGCTTGCTGTTTGGGGTTTTAGGCTGGGTTTCTGCACAGCACTTTGAGATATCAGCTGATGTACGAAGGGCTATATAATTACATTTGATTTGATTTGATTTGATTTTGAAAGCATTGGATTTCTATAATCAATGGCCGGAGTTTGTTACCACCATTGTTAAATACATATGTGTCATGTGACCCACCTCGTTGGCGTTGATGCCGTTGTTGACAGACCAGGTGGTCTGGAAGTACTCCAACATCCTCTGTTTCAGCAGCTGGGGCAGACGGTGCACACGGATAAAGTCCTTGATGTCCTTCATACGCGTGTGGTAGAGCGACCGCCGAGAGTACATGCGCTGGATAATGGCCGTCACGTTACCGAAGACCACTGCATGCATCAGGGCTGCAGGTCGGAAGAGGAACAGGGAACATGGGGGTCAAGGAGTATTACAAGATTACTCATTTGAGCTCAAAGCACACACATATGCAGAAGAGAGTCATACCCAGCCCTCACCATGCCTTAAGACTTTTTTAAAGAGATTTGTGAAGACATCTTAACTTCTTGGATATAGGGGGCGCTCTTTTAATTTATGGATAAAAAAACGTGCCCGTTTTAAGCGCAATATTTTGTCACGAAAAGATGTTCGACTATGCATATAATTGGCAGCTTTGGAAAGAAAACACTCTAAGGTTTCCAAAACTGCAAAGATATTATCTGTGAGTGCCACAGAACTCATGCTACAGGCGAAACCAAGATAAAACTTCAACCAGGAAATGGGCAGAATTTTCGAAGCTCTGTTTTCCATTGTCTCCTTATATGGCTGTGAATGCGCCGGGAATGAGCCTGCCCTTCCTATCGTTTCTCCAATGTGTCTGCAGCATTGTGACGTATTTGTAGGCATATCATTGGAAGATTGGCCATAAGAGACTACATTTACCAGGGGTCCGCCCGGTGTCCTTTGTCTAAATTGGTGCGTAATCTACAAGCTGCACGCAGTCATCCAGTGATTGAGAGGAGAGAGGAGGCTTTCAACGAACGATATATCATGAAGAGATATGTGAAAAACACCTTGAGGATTGATTCTAAACAACGTTTACCATGTTTCAGTCGATATTATGGAGTTAATTTGGAAAAAAGTTCAGCGTTTTGAAGACTGAATTTTCATTTATTTTTGGTACCAAACGTGACGCACCAAACGGAGCAATTTCTCCTAAACAAATAATCTTTCAGGAAAAACTGAGCATTTGCTATCTAACTGAGAGTCTCCTCATTGAAAACATCTGAAGTTCTTCAAAGGTAATGATTTTATTTGAATGATTTTCAGTTTTTTGTGAAAATGTTGCCTGCTAATGCTAACGCTAAATGCTACACTAGGTGCGCTAGCTGTTACACAAATGCTTGTTTTGCTATGGTTGAGAAGCATATTTTGAAAATCTAAGATGACAGTGTTGTTAACAAAAGGCTAAGCTTGAGAGCTAGCATATTAATTTCATTTCATTTGCGATTTTCATGAATAGTTAACGTTGTGTTATGCTAATGAGCTGCGGGGATAATTACACTCCTGGATACAGGTTTTTTTCGTAGCTAAACGTGACGCACCAAACGGGGGCGCTTTCTCCTAAACAAATAATCTTTCAGGAAAAACTGAGCATTTGCTATCTAACTGAGAGTCTCCTCATTGAAAACATCTGAAGTTCTTCAAAGGTAATGATTTTATTTGAATGATTTTCTGGTTTTTGTGAAAATGTTGCCTGCTAATGCTAACGCTAAATGCTACGCTAGGTGCGCTAGCTGTTACACAAATGCTTGTTTTGCAATGATTGAGAAGCATATTTTGAAAATCTAAGATGACAGTGTTGTTAACAAAAGGCTAAGCTTGAGAGCTAGCATATTAATTTCATTTCATTTGCGATTTTCATGAATAGTTAACGTTGCGTTATGGTAATGAGCTTGAGGCTGTATTCATGATCCCGGATCCGGGATGGCTCGACGCAAGAAGTTAATAAGACAGCTTGTGTCTCAAGATGTCTACGAACACTGCCTCGCTTCCAATGAACTTACTCCCCATGAGCATGATGCAGATGAACTTACCCCCCATGAGCATGATGCAGATGAACTTACCCCCCATGAGCATGATGCAGATGAACTTATCCCCCATGAGCATGATGCAGATGAACTTATCCCCATGAGCATGATGCAGATGAACTTATCCCCCATGAGCATGATGCAGATGAACTTACCCCCCATGAGCATGATGCAGATGAACTTATCCCCATGAGCATGATGCAGATGAACTTATCCCCCATGAGCATGATGCAGATGGACTTATCCCCATGAGCATGGTGCAGATGGACTTATCCCCATGAGCATGATGCAGATGAACTTAACCCCATGAGCATGATGCAGATGAACTTATCCCCATGAGCATGGTGCAGATGGACTTATCCCCATGAGCATGATGCAGATGTACTTATCCCCATGAGCTTGATGCAGATGGACTTATCCCCCATGAGCATGATGCAGATGAACTTATCCCCATGAGCATGGTGCAGATGGACTTATCCCCATGAGCATGATGCAGATGGACTTATCCCCCATGAGCATGATACAGATGAACTTATCCCCATGAGCATGATGCAGATGAACTTATCCCCATGAGCATGATGCAGATGGACTTATCCCCCATGAGCATGATGCAGATGAACTTATCCCCCATGAGCATGATGCAGATTAACTTATTCCCATGAGCATGATGCAGATGTACTTATCCCCATGAGAATATTATAGATGAAATTATTCCCCATGAGCATGATGCAGATGAACTTACCCCCCATGAGCATGATGCAGATGGACTTATCCCCATGAGCATGATGCAGATGGACTTATCCCCCATGAGCATGATGCAGATGAACTTATCCCCATGAGCATGATGCAGATGAACTTATCTCCCATGAGCATGATGCAGATGGACTTACCCCCAATGAGGATGATGCAGATGTACTTATCCCCATGAGAATATTATAGATGAAATTATTCCCCATGAGCATGATGCAGATGGACTTATCCCCATGAGCATGATGCAGATGAACTTATCTCCCATGAGCATGATGCAGATGGACTTACCCCCCATGAGCATGATGCAGATGTACTTATCCCCATGAGAATAATATAGATGAAATTATTCCCCATGAGCATGATGCAGATGGACTTATCCCCATGAGCATGATGCAGATGGACTTATCCCCCATGAGCATGATACAGATGAACTTATCCCCATGAGCAAGATGCAGATGAACCTATCCCCATAAGCATGATACAGATGAACCTATCCCCATAAGCATGATACAGATGGACTTACCCCCCATGAGCATGATGCAGATTAACTTACCCCCCATGAGCATGATGCAGATGGAGAAGATCTTCTCAGCATCTGTGTTGGCACATACATTGCCAAAGCCCACACTGGTGAGGCTGCTCAGGGTGAAGTAGAGGGAGGCGATATAGGCACTGGGCATGGAGGGGCCGCCCATCGTACTGTTGATGTACGGGGTCTCCAACCGCTTCCCGAGCTCCTGCAGCCAGCCTGAAGAGTACAGCAGGACATGGTGGACAGAGAGTGGGAGAGGGAGGGAGAAAGAGAGAGGGGGGAAAAGGAAGAAGGAGGGAGGGAGGGAGGGAGGGAGGGAGGGAGGGAGGGAGGGAGGGAGGGAGGGAGGGAGGGAGGGAGGGAGGGAGGGAGGGAGGGAGGGAGGGAGGGGAAAAAGGAAAATGCATTACAGGGATCTGATAGAAGTCCCATGAAAGAGATTGGGTTGTGTTTTCCTTTGTGTCTGCTTGACTCTCCATCCAGAGGTGATATTACAGAGTGTGAGGCATTCTTGCTGCGAGTTAAATTAGATAGTCACTGTAGGGGGGACCAGCCAAACTGTCCAGTCTCTGTCCATTACTCTGTGACCTACACTTGCTGTGAGGTTGACTGGGAGGGTGTTATGGAGGGTGATGGACTGCGAGACCAGTTCAGAAGCATTTAGGCTTGTCCAGGGACCGAGTGTGCAAGGGGGCCATAGCATCTAGCTGTCAGGCAAGTGAAACGAGTTACTGTGTTACAGACACATGTAGAGGAAATAGTGGTCACACATGGCTGCTTCCTACAGTAAGCCGAGGTGCTCGACAAAAGGAAACGTTCTGTTGATGTGTCTACTGTGTGAGAGTGGTGCAACAACCACACACAATATACAAACATTCACACGCAAACACTAACAAACAGGCGCTCACCTATATCCCAGGTGACAGGGTCGCTGCTCTCTATCTCCTTGCGGCCGATGACGTACCAGACGCAGGCCATCCAGTGGGCAAGCAGGGCGAACACAGACATGAGCAGGGTCAGGACCACAGCACTGTACTGGGAGTAACGGTCCAGCTTCTGTAGCAACCGCAGCAGCCGCAGCAAACGCACCGTCTTCAGGAGGTGGACCAGCGAGGTCTGGACAGGAGGTAACGGACATGCAATGATTCATGTAGAGATGACCATTTGCATTGTGACATGTGTAAAGGTCAAAAGACGTTAGAGGGTTGAGTCATAGTCCGGTTAAAGTCGTCAGACATTATATACAGTATAGACGATCTATCCTCTGTACTGAAATGATATCACCAGGGACACGTTCTAGCTGAGATGCAGTGAGCAAACATTCCTCCTACCACTCCAATATCCCACTTCCCCCAGAGGCTAAAGATGCATTCATCCGTAAAGAACAGCACATCTCTTGGAAAGCTTGAGAAACAAATGATTGGTGGAAAAAGGGGCAGTTGAACAGTATCACATCTCAGAAGCCCAGGTAAGATTAAGTGAGAAGGCTATTGGCTGAGATTTTAACAGTAAGACCGAGAGAGAGAGACCGATGGGGAGTGCAGCTAGTGGATAGGGGGAGGGACACTGGAGAGAAGGAAGGAGCAGTCAATAAAGCATGGAGGTGGCAAGACCTAATCTGTTACAATTCAATGCTCAGGGGAAATAAAGAGGACCAACAACATATTTTAAGAGGGAAAACGATTATTCTGGGAAGGGCTATCAAACAAGCACTGTCTGTTCAAGATAGGATAAGGAACTGCATACACACGCAAAGCCAAATGCCCATGACACCCATACATGCACAGTCGATGACACCCATACAAACTCACCACTGTGATGTTGAAGGCGTAGAGGAGGTCAAAGGGCAGAGCAGCAATGAGGTCTATAAAGAACCAGGTGCCACAGTAATGGAGGTAGATTGAGCGGGCATCGTACACCACCTGACCCGACTGACTCACGAAGGTGGTCCTAAAGTTCAGGATGATATCTGGGGAGGAACAGGGAGAAAACCCAGCAGGACATGAGCAAAATAATATGTTATCCTTTACTCAAATACACAACAAGTGTGTAAGGTGAGTGGATAGGCTACTATGTTCCAGCATTTTTCCAGGTGAGCTGTAAATGCTAATTATGGCATGACACCAGCGGTTTAGAATAACACACGATGTGATAATAATTTTGTACATGAATGTCACTGCACATAATTACCATTTCCTCAACTTAAAAAAGCCTGAGCCCCATCACAGGCTGTTTTAGGATCGCACATCCATCGGAGACAGGAAGTCTCTAATTGTGCCTCAAAATGGGAGCTGTAACCAGGGGTGACACAGACACCATGATGAGTTGGTAATGCAGGTGGGTGAGCGAGTACAGTCAAGTGTGACCGATTTCCAAGGAAACACCCACTGCCACAGCAGGAAAGAACTGTTATTGATCAACTATATACCAGAGGAGCTAGATACTGGTGCCAATTCATTTAGCCACCAGAGTGATATGACATTTACCATTGGAGTACTATGTTGCCACTCTCAGTACTGTTATACAACAGTTACCTAGAATGAAGAGCATTTCCACTGCGATGTCACTGGCAATGGTGCTACGGGAGTCCCAGTCGGTGTCGTCCTGGTGACTGACGAAGCAGACATTGAAGGGCACGGTGACCGCCACGTAGAAGGTAGCCAGGAGGATCAGCCAATCCCACAGGGCCTTGGATAAGCTGTAGTGGAGCAGGATGAAGCGGGACTTCTGCACCGCCGCCACCTTGTACTCTGGGAGAGAGGGCTTCTGGAATACACTCTGCAGGGAGACAGGGGCCAAGGGTCACAGGTCATAGGTCCCAGGTCACAGACAAAGCCCAAGACACCACAGTGGCACTTGTACTTATGAGAACATCTCAAGAATGCAATGACACCTAATTGCCCTAGCTACATCAAAATCAGTGTCTGCACTCCCTTGGCCCCAATCCAAACTCCTCTGTGGCACAAGAGAGGAGAAGTAAATGTTCATTTTAGGAATAAAGGACATCAAATCAAATCAAAGTTTATCGGTAGCGTACACAGTTTAGCAGATAGTAAAGCTGGGGGCAGCAAAATGATTGTGTTACTAGCACCTAACAGTGAAGTAAAATGTCAAACAATTACCCAAATAAACAAAAATCAAGAAACATCTTAAGGATTCAATGGCATCTTTTCAAGACAGAAATAACCATCATGCAATTCGTGGCCATAGGCTCACAGCAGTAGTAACTGCAGAAACAGTAGCAGGTACTCTAACAGGCCTGGGGATCAAATGGAAGCTCATTTGACAATACATGAAAGACCAGTAGAGACAATTATCAACATGTTCTGTTTGACACATATGCAGAACCACTGACTTTATCCTCCATAAATGACTCAGTATGAGGGGGATGAAATACGGATGAGGTACTATGGAGATCCCTTGAGGTAAATGAGATCTGAAAGTAAATTCCCTCTGTCGTTCTTCAACATGACTAGAGAGGCTGCTGAATAGGTCGGCAGAACCTCCAAGTGGGAAACCTTGGTGGGATAATAGCTGGGTACATTATGGGAGATAATTACTTGGTAATTGCACATGGAGGATTTAGATGCACAACAACAACTGAATGTGTACAGAACTGTCACAGCAAAAGCGCATGTTAGAAACTTTTTCAAACCATGCCACATAGCCCATGCTGTTGTCAATGGTAACCTCATTTTTTACAAAATCTTAAACAACTGATCACCATCAAGTATGTAAAAGGTAGGATTTGGAAAGAGTGAATTGTCATACATTTGATTGATATTTGAAAGTTTTAAGTCTCTCAGCATTTAACGGTACAATTGACGTATCTTTAATCAACAACTAGCTCATATAAGACGTGTTTAAGAGAGGAAGAGGGAAAAGGTTGAAAATCCTTGGTTCTATCTGTCCACTGCTGTGTCATACTGTGACAACTCTTCCGGTACTTTCCTTTAATTAGTGAGATGATACCCCAGCTTTCCCATGTCCCAATCTGCAAAAGGCCACACTGCGTCTTTCTGTTGCTCTATATATACCAGCACTACAAAGACCACACACAGCAGACCGGAGCTTCAAAGGCTGCCTGATCAATTCCTCTATCTGGGCCAAGCTCAACCTTCCTCAAATGGATAGGTAAATGTCACCATGCTCTTATATGCTCCCTAACATGTCTGCTCAAATATGTTTTCATTTGAATGCGGTAAGAATGTGATTTTACATGTGGTATGAAAACAAATGACATCATGTTTCAGAAAGCAGTTGGTAATATAATGAAATGATGCCTTTCCTCTAAAGAAACACTTCCTTTTTTGTTGTAAATGAGTCAATGCACTCTACTGTACAGTACAGTGAGATCCCGGGGAACTCACAGTGGGCAGTTTCCCCTTGCCCCTCTTGGAGAACTGGTTGGTGAGGTGGTACAGGACAGTCCTTCCCCTCTCCCTGGCTTGGGAAAAGTGGGAACTGCTGCGTTTTCTGCTCTGATGTGCGTCCTCTGAGATGCCTGATGACATAAGGACAATAATGAGAATGGGTGTTTACACTTTTTAAAGCCTTCCTTTTATGCAATCATCGTAGAAAGTACCATAGTCTAAAAGTATAAACGGTTTAATAAAGGTGGAAGCTACAGTGTTGCAGAGTTAGTAGGATACCTGTGGCCTCCACCCCTCTCCTGTTGCTGTGCTGGTGGCTTTTTCCGTACGACTCAGTGACATCCTTGAAGGAGAAAAGGAATAGAACCACTTCGCCCTTCTCATTCTTAATTGGCACAATGTCAAGAAGGCACCAGAATGGTTTTCCTGCGGAAGCAACATTACAGAAGAAAGTTAGATTTCGTGATGTTCAAATGTTTTCAGCGGGGACCCAATTTTGTCCCACCAAAACTTCTGGGGAACCCATTCTTTTCCCAATAATTTCTCATGACCCAATCCCATCCCACCCCAAATCTAATGACACAACCTACAACATCTGTAAATGTATATGTTTACGTCAACAAATAACCGTCAATTCATTGCATTTTCATCTCTTATCAAAATGAAAATGAATCAAAATACATTGACTCAATAAAAATGGTGTTTTTCAAATGATCTTTCTCAAAATGTTTGTATATTGTCCCCTTAAATAATCTGCTCTCTTAATTTAAATGACTTTGAATACCACTGAGTTCAATTATAATGACACGTGGAGTTGAGGACTGTATTTTACTCGACTCCCTCTTCATATTGTGCAGACGTGAACTTGGTGTATGTTGCATCCTCTGTCCATAGTTCTAAAAATACATTCAAAAAAGATAGATCTGGTTGGATGATGCTGTATTGAGGGCCACCATGTGTTGACTGAATGCTCACCGTTCTTCATATAGAAGCACACCTCCCCCTGGTACTCCTGCTGTCCCTCCAGGGCCTTGTCCATCTGCTGCCTCACCCTCTCACTGGTCTCCGCCCCGTGCAGGAAGCGACACGTGCACGTTTTCTGCATCACCTCAGTGCGCACAAACCCCGTCAGCTCGCAGAAGCCGTCCGAGCAGTACACGATGGGGTAACCTTGGCGACCCTGGGCATTCCCAAGAAGGAAGTTGCTGTCTGTGGAAAGCAAGGAGAGAAAATTAGAGACATGATGTACTGTACCCTAACTCTGTCTGCGTAATGACTGCTGTATAAGTGGTCAACCAATTATTTCTGTCCCTCGAGTACACTGTGTGATTCAGACATTAAATGGATGAATGTCCTTGCCCCTGGATGCTGAATTAGGCTATGTAATTAACAATCAAGCTTGTGTTGAATACAGTCATCTATGAAGGTGGAACCTGGAACTCAGGTTTCTTTCTGAATCTCTCTCTCCTCCCACTCATTTTCTCCTCTCAGGGTCTATTTCATCCTTTAGCTGTCTGAAAAAGAGCTCTGTCTGTCTCGGTCTCAGTCGAACTAACTAACTAACTAACTAACTAACTAACTAACTAACTAACTAACTAACTAACTAACTAACTAACTAACTAGCACATAGAACCCACCCACAGCAGCTTGCAGGGACATCAGAGCAGGCTTTGAAGTTTAGGCCTGTGAAGTCTGGTGGATGTGATAGGAGAGAAGAGGGGACCCAGTTTACTCTATGGGGGCCCACAGCCCAGGGGGCCCCCCAGCAGGTGCCTGGGGACACTAATGGGGATAGGAAATGAGCATCATGTGTAGTATCCTCACATCCTCCTGCCCATGTAACCAAAGAGAGTGCCAGCCAATCACAGGACAGGCTGGAGCTTCTGATTCAGTAGCTGCCTTTTGATTCTGTCAGACTCTACTGAAATACCAACCACCTCTCAGAGCTGCTCCCATCTGTTGAACTGTGCAGGCACATGTACTTTCAGCAGTGAAAATACAGGTGCGATATGCCCAAGTCACATTTCAGCTATGAATCATTTGTGTTGTGTTGTTCTATTTGCGTTTTAGTCATTTAGCAGACACTCTTATCCAGAGAGCGACTGAGTGTGTTCGTCTTCATCACAGACACTATCAGCAAAAAAAAGTCAAGCGCGAGTGTTAGTTCACAAAAGGCACAGGTGTTATAGTTCTTTATAGACGTCTTTATTTTTATGGGAGGACCGAGGATGCTGTGGGATTATTTAACATACTCAGTTTTTTGTTCAAATTTGATTTGCTTGATTTAAATGCACCTCTATTTGTCTGCTATTTACCTGCTTCCTCTGTTCAGAGAGAGAAGACCGTTGTGTATTTGGTACAGCTGTAAACATGTATGAATGATATATTCCGCCATAGTGAGTTGAACAACTCATCTCCATAAAATAAACGTTTTGCAGGCAGCTGTTAAACGGACCTTCTCCTGCCCCTCTGTTCCACCCTTTCTGAAGGGCAAAGTAGACCGTGGTGTAGCACAGCCCCTCATTGTGCAGAGACAATTGCCGATCACAGATGTCTCCCACAATCCAATGCCTGTCTGTTGTCACCTGTCCCCAACTATCAAGTCCATTGGGTCACTGCTGTATAGAGTTTCATAGGAAATGATTCCACTGACTGAATTCAATTCCATAATTGATCTATTCATCCACTGCTCTTCCACACAGGGGTGGTTTGAGTTGGACAAGACAGAATTTCGTGGTCAGAGTTTCCTATTCTCACTGTACATGTGATGATGGTCTGATCGTACCCTGATCAATACACTAATGATCTCCGTTTATTAGTAGATGCGTAGTGCGTAAACACCGAGGTCACAGTTTGAAAGTCTTTTCATAAGCAGCCCATTATCATTAGCTTATCTGAATACGTCCTCCATGAGACACAAGGACAAAATAGACATTTGCATTGACAATACTGCAGATGTTGTGGCAGATAAGTATTACATACACACTTAGTACACAAGTCGAATTGATCATTAGTTCACACGGAGTGGTGAAGAGGACCTAAGTGCTCCAGATCTCTTGTTAAGTGAACTCTGTCATTTGAGGCGAGCCACAGTCCGACCCCCAGCCTACACTCGCCTACTGAGCCATGCACGGCTGTTGTTGAAAGGTGTATAGATGGAGGATATCTTTAGATTGAGGTAGGTTGTATACTGTTACCGTATACAGAATTTCCTGTCGAGAAAGACGTCATTTTTTAAGACATTTTACAAGGCAAGTCAGTTCAGAACAAATGATTATTTACAATGAAAGGAACAGTGAGTTAACTGCCTTGTTCAGGGGAAGAACGACACATTTTTACCTTGTCAGCTCGGGGATTCAATCCAACAACCTTTTGGTTACTGGCCCAACGCTCTAACCACTAGGCTACCTGCCGCCGCAAAAACATCAAACTCCTGAAATGTCAGTCTCTTAAGTGACTGATATAGAGATAATTAGTACAGAAGCTACATGAGGCTTCATGTGCCCAGGATTGGGTTGCCATAGAAATTTATAATTGTTTTAATAAAAAGCATATGGCAAAGCTGTTATTTCCACAGGGAGGAGGTAACCAGGATACGGTCCCTTTTTTATACAGGAAGAACACAAATAGATTCGCAATAAGTTAATCCTACGGGAAAACATACTGATTATTAAACAACTGGAGCAGCATTTGGACCAATAGAGTTTTTTTTTTTTTTACAGTAGCTTCATGATCATCATTGTTACTTGGCTTAGACTGATAGAGACAAGTGAAACAAGGTTGTTTTTCTAAACCAAAGCAAACAGATGGTAGGCTCTTTCTCCAACTTGACTCTATTATTCTGCTAAAATGCATCCAGTCTACCAGTCTCTCTCTCTCTCTCTCTCTCTCTCTCTCTCTCTCTCTCTCTCTCTCTCTCTCTAAGAGCTTCTATTTCTCTTTGCCTCTCCCATTTTCTCCCACAATCATTTCTGAAATGACCGTCCACACCACAAAAAGGGACTTCTCCATTGTAGTGAATAACTGGCCAGTTCTATTACATTTCTATTACTTTTATATGTACATTTCAGGTTCTACTCTGTGGATTATGGTAACGAGATGGTAACGAGATGTTATCGATTGCAGCGCATAGTCATAGTTATATTATATTTATATTTGTGTGCACAGCAGAAGGCTAAAGCTTTCATTGTTGTCTCGTTGTTCATGCACTAGCTTCGGTAATTGACATCAGGTGACGAAGAGCAAAACCCAATCCAATCTACTTACATTGCACAAGCAAAAAGCCAGACCCTTTGCGTCAATCACAACAACAATAATCACAATATGTGAATTGAAATGGAGGGGAAATGCTATTTAAATAATTGTATGCCTCAATGAGGAGGGGAAAGCTGTGTGTAGCTCCCAGCCCACGCAGATAATTAGACTGAATCATTATGTGGAGCAACAACAAGACAACAATGAAAGCTTTAGCCTTCTGCTGTGCACACAAATACAACTATTGCTGTGTAAACGCTGCAATCGATAACTCCGCTCTGACATCCCGGTACCATAATCCACAGAGTAGAACCTGAAATGTACATATAAATGGGAATAACTGTACGTTCCTAGTGTATATAGTAGTTTGTCTGCATTCTGGCAACGACTAAATAATGTATTAAGAGTGCAATGAGAAATGATATAATGGATCGTTATAGAGGGAACTTTCCTTTATTACAGCGTGTATTACAGCGTATAGTCCACCAGACATTGGAATGGGATTGATGGAGTTACTTATCAGCCTACTTTTACAGAGAGTGGATGACTGATATCGATACCCAGATGCTGTTTGATTGGCGCTTAACCCATGCATAATTAACTGTAATTTATGTCCCTGCTCAAGTGTTGGGGTCACTTGGCTGTCACTTTCATTCATTCTGTAATCGCTTGGTCTATTCACGTTACACAAAGGAGAGGGTCATTTAGTTGAGGGAGGCAGTCATACATACACTGGGGCAAAAAAAAGTATTTAGTCAGCCACCAATTGTGCAAGTTCTCCCACTTCAAAAGATGAGAGAGGCCTGTAATTTTCATCATAGGTAAACTTCAACTATGACAGACAAAATGAGGGGGAAAAAATCACATTGTAGGATTTTTAATGAATTGATTTGCAAATTATGGTGGAAAATAAGTATTTGGTCAATAACAAAAGTTTATCTCAATACTTTTTTATATACCCTTTGACAGAGCAATGACAGAGGTCAAACGTTTTCTGTAAGTCTTCACAAGGTTTTCACACACTGTTGCTGGTATTTTGGCCCATTCCTCCATGCAGATCTCCTCTAGAGCAGTGATGTTTTGGGGCTGTTGCTGGGCAACACGGACTTTCAACTCCCTCCAAAGATTTTCTATGGGGTTGAGATCTGGAGACTGGCTAGGCCACTCCAGGACCTTGAAATTCTTCTTACAAAGCCACTCCTTCGTTGCCCGGGCGGTGTGTTTGGGATCATTGTCAGGATGAAAGACCCAGCCAAATTTCGTCTTCAATGCCCTTGCTGATGGAAGGAGGTTTTCACTCAAAATCTCACGATACATGGCCCCATTCATTCTTTCCTTTACACGGATCAGTCGTCCTGGTCCCTTTGCACAAAAACAGCCCCAAAGCATGATGTTGCCACCCCCATGCTTCACAGTAGGTATGGTGTTCTTTGGATGCAACTCAGCATTCTTTGTCCTCCAAACACGGCGAGTTGAGTTTTTAAGAGGAGCCTCTTAAAGAAGAAGTTACAAGTCTGTGAGAGCCAGAAATCTTGCTTGTATGTAGGTGACCAAATACTTATTTTCCTCCTGTCTCAGCCTCCAGTATTTATGCTGCAGTAGTTTATGTGTCGGGGGGCTGGGGTCAGTTTGTTATATCTGGAGTACTTCTCCTGTCCTATTCGGTGTCCTGTGTGAATCTAAGTGTGCGTTCTCTAATTCTCTCCTTCTCTCTTTCTTTCTCTCTCTCGGAGGACCTGAGCCCTAGGACCATGCCCCAGGATTACCTGACATGATGACTCCTTGCTGTCCCCAGTCCACCTGGCCGTGCTGCTGCTCCAGTTTCAACTGTTCTGCCTTCTTATTATTCGAACATGCTGGTCATTTATGAACATTTGAACATCTTGGCCATGTTCTGTTATATTCTCCACCCGGCACAGCCAGAAGAGGACTGGCCACCCCACATAGCCTGGTTCCTCTCTAGGTTTCTTCCTAGGTTTTGGCCTTTCTAGGGAGTTTTTCCTAGCCACCGTGCTTCTACACCTGCATTGCTTGCTGTTTGGGGTTTTAGGCTGGGTTTCAGTACAGCACTTTGAGATATCAGCTGATGTACGAAGGGCTATATAAATAAATTTGATTTGATTTGAGTGGCGCAGCAGTCTAAGGCGCACAATTGGGGTTTGGCCAGGGTTAGGGTTTGGCCAGGGTAGGCCATCATTGTAAATAATAATTTATTCTTAACTGATTTGCATAGTTAAATAAAGGTTCAATAAAAAATTTAAATGAGGAAGCTTCTCAGAACTCGGAGAGAAGAATGTCAAAGTTTTGGACTATTTTATCAGCTCCCTACAGACATTTCAAGCTCCGAATACATCTCTTCCCTTTGGATCACGGCTCCCTGCACCTCCCACTTCCCCCAGACCGGTTCAGTCTTGTCCATTAAAGCTTTTGGCCAGCTCCTCCACCCACACCATGACACGGAGGGCATGTAACCACCAAACTTGTGAAAAACATTATTCTGACTCTGTATTTGTGTGGGTGTGTGTGTGTGCAGCCTGGTCTCATAGACTAGACGTATTAGTATGATATGTTACATTTGGTATGGTTACATAAGACAGCAGTCTACTTAAGGGAAAAACGAAAGTAGGGTGGTTGGTCGGGGTGGATGGGTAGGCAGGCGTATAACGCGAACATCTAGCAACCCAAAGGTAACATGTTCGAATGTCATTATGGACAACATTAGCATTTGAGCTAATTAGCAACTACTTAGCATGTTAGCTAACCCTTCCCATAA
Organism: Oncorhynchus kisutch; assembly: GCF_002021735.2. Taxonomy (NCBI): domain Eukaryota; kingdom Metazoa; phylum Chordata; class Actinopteri; order Salmoniformes; family Salmonidae; genus Oncorhynchus; species Oncorhynchus kisutch. Next base: position 53,842,601 of record NC_034183.2, read on the forward strand.
CCTTAATTTATTAGTTTGTTGTACTTTTTACCCATTTGTCTCCCCAATTGGTAGTTACAGTCTTGTCCCATCTCTGCTACTCCCGTATGGACTCGGGAGAGGCGAAGTTTGAGAGCCATGCGTCCTCCGAAACACGATCCAGCCAAGCTGCATTGCTTCTTGACACACTGCTCGCTTAACCCGTAAGTCAGCCACATGTGTCGGAGGAAACCACGTATAACTGGCTACCGAAGTCAGCGTGCAGCGTGCATGCGCCCAGCCCGCCACAGTCGTCGCTAGAGCATGATGGTACAAGGACATTACGGCCAGCCAAACCCTTCCCTAACCCGGACGATGCTGGACCAATTGTGCACCGCCTCATGGGTCTTCCAGTCTCAGCTGGTTGCGACACAGCCTGGGATCGAACCCGGGTCTGTAGTTACACCGCCTTAGACCGCTGTGCCACTTGGGAGGCCCAACCCTAACCTTAACCCCTTACCCTAACCCCTAGCCTAGCTAACCTTAGTCACCTAGCTAACGTTAGCGATAGCCACAACAGATTGGAATTCATTACATATCATACATTTTACAAATCTGTAGCATATTGTATGAATTGCAATGCATTGCATATCACACAAATTGTAAATCATAACATATCATACGAAATGGGATGATGGACATCCACAAATGAATACATACCATATGAAACGTAACATATCATATCATCCTAATTGGAGTGTCCTGGGTTTACATTTACTATGTTACATCTACTCCTGAGTCCAGGTTGGTGTGTGTGTGTGTGAGTGTCAGTGTGTGTAATAGAGAGAGTGTGAGTGTGTTTGTCGACACACTGAATTCATTAACTCAGCCAGGACACAGATCGGCGGCCACACGCTAGCAAGATGTCATGTCCCACTTCTTGTAACCCACTGAGAAGAGCGTGACCCGATCTGACCATGGGAAAGTGCATCATGTAGCTTGGACAGTAGTCCATGAGTGACATATACTTGTTGTACAAACCGTTAGGAACACCTTCCTAATATTGAGTTGCCCCCCCCCCCCTTTTTGCCGTCAGAACAGCGTCAGTTCGTCGGGGCATGGACTCTACAAGGTGTCGAAAGCATTCCGCAGGTACGCTGGCCCATGTTGACTACAACGATTCCTACAGTTGTGTCAAGTTGGTTGGATGTCCTTTGAGTGGTGGACCATTTTTGATACACACGGGAAACTGTTGAGAGTGAAAAACCCAGCAGCATTGCAGTTCTTGACACACTAAAAACGGTGCGCCTGGCACCTACAACCATACCCCGTTCAAAGGAACTTTTGTCATGTCCATTCAACCTCTGAATGGCACACATACAGTGGCAAGAAAAGTATGTGAACCCTTTTGTAATTACCTGGATTTCTGCATAAATTGGTCATCAAATTTGATCTGATCTTCATCAAAGTCACAACAATAGACAAACACAGTTTGCTTAAACTAATAACGCACAAACAATTCTAGGTTGTCATGTCTTTACTCAACACACCGTATAAACATTCACAGTGCAGGGTGGAAAAAGTATGTGAACCCTCGGATTTAATAACTGGTTGACCCTCCTTTGGCAGCAATATACCTCAACCAAAGTTTTCTGTAGTTGCTGATCAGACCTGCACAACGGTCAAGAGGAATTTTGGACCATTCTTCTTTACAAAACTGTTTCAGATCAGCAACATTCTTGGGATGTCTGGTGTGAACCACTCTTTTGAGGTCATGCCACAGCATCTCAATCGGGTAGAGGTCATGACTCTGACTGAGCCACTCCAGAAGGCATATTTTCTTCTGTTGAAGCCATTCTGTTGTTGATTTACTTTTGTGTTTTGGGTCGTTGTCCTGTTGCATCGCCCAACTTCTGTTGAGGTTCAATTGTCGGACAGATAGCCTTACATTCTCCTGCAAAATGTCTTGATAAACATGGGAATTCATTTTTCTGTTGATGATAGCAAGCTGTCCAAGTCCCTGAGACAGCAAAGCAGTCCCAAACCATGATGCTCCTCCACCATACTTTATAGTTGGGACGAGGTTTTGATGTTGGTGTGCTGTGCCTTTTTTCTCCACACATAGTGTTGTGTTCCTTCCAAACAACTCAACTTTAGTTTCATCTGTCCACAGAATATTTTTTGCCAGTTGCATTGTGGAACAACCAGATGCTCTTTTGCGAACTTCAGACTTGCAGCAATGTTTTTTTTGGACATCAGTGGCTTCTTCCTTGGTGTCCTACCATGAACACCAATCTTATTTAGTGTTTAACGTATCATAGACTCGTCAACAGAGATGTTGGCATGTTCCAGTCTTTAGCTGACACTCTAAGATTCTTCTTAACCTCATTGATTATTCTGCGCTGTACTCTAGCAGTCATCTTTGTAGGGCGGCCACTCCTAGGGAGAGTAGCAACAGTGCTGAACTTTCTCCATTTATAGACAATTTGTCTTACCATGGACTGATGAACATCAAGGCTTTTAGGGATATTTTTGTAACCCTTTCCAGCTTTATGCAAGTTAACATTTCTTAATCTTGGGTCTTCTGAGATCTCTTTTGTTTGAGGCATGGTTCACATCAGGAAATAGGAAAATGCTTCTTGTGAATAGCAAACTCACAATTTTGTAAGTGTTATTATAGGGCAGGGCAGCTCTAACCAACATCTCCAATCTCATCTCAATGATTGAACTCCAGGTTAGCTGACTCCTGACTCCAATTAGCTTTTGGGGTTCACATATGTATTCCAAGTGTTTAAATGATAATCATTTGTGTGTTATTAGTTAAGCAAACTGCGTTTGTCTGTTATTGTGACTTAGAATAAGATCAGATCTAATTTATGACCAATTTATGCAGAAATCCAGATAATTCCACATATTTGTTCTTGCCACTGTACACAATCACTGTCTCAATTGTCTCAAGGCTTAAAAATTGTTCTTTAGCCTGTCTCCTCCCCTTCATCTACACTGATTGAAGTGGATTTAATTAACAAGTGACATAAATAAGGCATCCTAGCTTTCACCTGGATTCACCTGGTCAGTCTATGTCATGGAAAGAGCAGGTGTTCCTAATGTTTTGTACACTCAGTATATATCCTATGGTCAAATGCAGAGGTGCTTAATAGATGGACAAACAGAATGCATGAACTGTGAACACGTATGACTAATAATAAAATAGCTTTTAGGTTGTGAGTGAGCTAAAAGAAAGGGGAAATAGGGATACAGGTACTGTAAAGGGATACTTCAGGAGGAAATGAAGACCTTTATCTACTTCCTCAGATTTGTATGCCTCTGCGTGCAGTTTGAAGAGAGTTGCTAACTAGTGGTAGCGCAATTGCTAACTAGCGTTAGTGCAATGACTGCAAGTGTCTGGTTTTGCACTGACACAAGTTAACATTGGCTCGCTTCATTGCCAAAATCCCGAAGTATCACTTGAATGAGGAGCAACAGAGACAGCAAACACACAACAGCCCAACAAGTGGCACTTCAATCCAAAACAACAGCACACCCACTCCTCCTCTGCTGAGCTCTCACCACTCTCTCCATCACTGTCACAGCCTGAATTACTGTCTTGACTGGCTGCCCCTCTCCAGTACCACTTACACACAGTGTTGACTGGCTGCCCCTCTCCAGTACCACTTACACACAGTGTTGACTGGCTGCCCCTCTCCAGTACCACTTACACACAGTGTTGACTGGCTGCCCCTCTCCAGTGCCACGTACACACAGTGTTGACTGGCTGCCCCTCTCCAGTACCACTTACACACAGTGTTGACTGGCTGCCCCTCTCCAGTACCACTTACACACAGTGTTAACTGGCTGCCCCTCTCCAGTACCACTTACACACAGTGTTGACTGGCTGCCCCTCTCCAGTACCACTTACACACAGTGTTGACTGGCTGCCCCTCTCCAGTACCACTTACACACAGTGTTGACTGGCTGCCCCTCTCCAGTACCATGTACACACAGTGTTGACTGGCTGCCCCTCTCCAGGACCACTTACACACAGTGTTGACTCGCTGCCCCTCTCCAGTACCACTTACACACAGTGTTGACTGGCTGCCCCTCTCCAGTACCATGTACACACAGTGTTGACTGGCTACCCCTCTCCAGTACCACTTACACACAGTGTTGACTGGCTGCCCCTCTCCAGTACCACGTACACACAGTGTTGACTGGCTGCCCCTCTCCAGTACCACGTACACACAGTGTTGGGGAGTGGGGAACTACATATAGTTCTACTAGTAATTTAATTACATTTTGTAGTAGTAGTGGAGTGATAGTTGGACTAAGTGGTAGTTGAACTAAATTCAAATCTAGGTAGTGTTTTCAGTAGTTCATTGTTTGCTTTGCCATGCAGTGGTGTAGCTTCAATCTATAGCTAGTTGACTCCTAATATCACTAGTAGTAATAAGTATAATTTTGTCTTCATCTAGTGTTGTTTAGTACTGTATTTTTGCTAGCTAGGGCCATTTACTTTAAGTGCTGTCTGTCTTTCCAGTAGCCTACTTAGCCTACTTAGTGTATGAACTGCTGACTGCTCAGCAACCGCTAGGATACCTGGGGCGGCAGGTAGCCTAGTGGTTAGAGCGTTGGGCCAGGAACCAAAAGTTTGCTATATTGAATCCCCGAGCTGCCAAGGTAAAAATCTGTTGTTCTGCCCCTGAACAAGGTAGTTAACCCAGTGTTCCAAGGCTGTCATTGTAAATAAGAATTTGTTCTTAACTGACTTGCCTAGTTAAACAAAGGTTAAACTTTAAAAAATGACTTGCAGCTGATTGTTGACACATCAACCAGGAATAAAGGGCAGGGCAATTTGTGACTGTTATTGTTTTGGTAATCAGTGGCTGTATTGGAGGGGGAGTGGTTTCTCCTCTCCTATGCAATCAGCAATTAGTACCGGGAGGTGTGCTCTTCACCTCAGCTAGGCAATTAGCAATTAGTGTCAAGCCAGTCAAGGCTTCAAGATGGGTCACTCAACTGAGACTGCTCTCCTCTGTGTCACGGAGGCTTTTCGCTCTTCCAAAGCTGACTCTCTCTCCTCTGTTCTCATCCTCCTCGATCTATCTGCTGCCTTCGACACCATGAACCATCAGATCATCCTCTCCACCCTCTCAGGGCTGGGTGTCTCAGGGTCTTCACACTCTTGGATTGCATCCTACCTGGGAGGCCACTCCTACCAGTTGACGTGGAGAGGATCCATGTCTACACCACTTACTCTCACTACTGGTGTCCCCCAGGGCTTGGTTATAGGCCCTCACCTCTTCTCTCTATAAGTAGCCAGGTGGTAAAAACACGTAGCTGTATTCATTTATATCCACTAGATGGCACAGTCCCTTTAAGAGATCCTTAAATAATGTGTGAGAGAGGTTACAAGATTGTGCATGCACAGTGTGTAAGAGTGAGAGCAAGCAATTGCATCAGAGAGCTGTTGAAATCCATCGTGGGTCCAACGATACTTTAGATGGGTAAATACTGCATTTTATCTTACTCTTGTACCAGAATATATCATATTCTGCATCACCTGCAGTGTATAAGATTTTGTTTTGTAATATTTATGCAAGATGGTCATGCTAGCTTGTTGATACTTTCAGATTGACATGAGGATGTTAGCTTCTTGCCAGCTGAATACCAGTGGTCTCAGAACCACGTGGTGGAGTTGATAACATTATTTGAAGCGTGAGTAAATATCAGAATGACTGTCACGCCCTGGTCGAAATATATTGTGTTTATATTCATTTATTTGGTCAGGCTAGGGTGTGACATGGGTTTATTGTGGTGTGTTTCGTCTTGGGGGTGTCTAGCATAGTCTATGGCTGCCTGAGGCGGTTCTCAATCAGAGTCAGGTGATTATCGTTGTCTCTGATTGGGAACCATATTTAGGCAGCCATATTCTTCGAGTATTTCATGGGTGATTGTTCCAGTCTGTGTTCTTGCACCAGTTTAGGCTGTTTCGGTTTTCACGTACGTTTATTGTTTTTGTATTGTTCGTGTTTTCGTCTTCATTAAAGATGTATCGAATTAACAACGCTACATTTTGGTCCGACTCTCTTTCACCCGAAGAAAACCGTTACAGAATCACCCACCACACCAGGACCAAGCAGCGTGGTGACAGGCAGCGACAGCAGAAGCAGCGAAAGGAGGAATGGACATGGGAGGATGAATTGTTCAGAGAAGGACCGTGGGATCAGCCTGGAGAATATCGCCGCCCCAAAGACGAACTGGAGGCGGTGAGAGCTGAGAGGCGCTGGTATGAGGAGAAGCAACAGCGGCAGCAGGAGCAACAATATCGGGACTACACTACTTGGGAGGAAATAGACAGGTGGGCGGTCGACCCAGGGAGAGTGCCGGAGCCCGCCTGGGATTCGCTGGAGTAGTGCGAAGAGGGTTATAGGAGAATGGAGTTGGAGAGACAAGCACGGCGGCGCGGAAGGAAGCCCGAGAGTCAGCCCCAAAAATGTATTGGGGGGGGGCTCAGGGAGAGTGTGGCAGAGTCAGGAGTCAGACCTGAGCCAACTCTCCCTGTTTATCGTGAGGAGCCAAGGAGGAGACCAGAACCAGAGCCGGTGTTAGAGGTGAGCGATGCAGAGACTGTGAAGGAGTTCATGGGGAAATTGGAGGAGAGAGTAATGAGGGAGTTGCTAGTTTGGTGCTTTAGGTACGATATTCGTCCGACGGAGCGTGTCGGGGATTTGATGGCACCTGGGTCAGCGCTCCATACTCGTCCTGAGGTGCGTGTTAGTCGGCTGGTGAAAATTGTGCCAGCCTCACGCACTAGGCCTCCTGTGTACCTACCTAGCCTTGCACGTCCTGTGCCAGCCCTGCTCTCAGGCTCTCCAGTACACCTTCACGGTCCGGTCCATCCTGTGCCACCTTCACACAACAGTCCTCCGGTGGCAGCTCCCCGCGCCAGGCTTCCTGTGCGTGTCCTCGGCCCAGTACCACCAGTGCCAGCACTACGCACCAGGCCTTCAGTGCGCCTCGCCTGTTCAGCGCTGCCAGAGCCTTTCTCCTCTCCAGCGCTGTCGGAGTCTCCCGCCTGTTCCGCGCTGCCAGAGCCTTCCTCCTCTCCTGCGCTGTCGGAGTCTCCCGCCTGTTTAGCGTAGCCAGAGCCTTCCTCCTCTACAGCGCTGCTGGAGTCTCCTGCCTGTTCAGCGCAGCCAGAGCTGCCAGCCTGCATGGAGCAGCCAGAGATGTCAGTCTGCATGGAGCAGCCAGAGATGTCAGTCTGCATGGAGCAGCCAGAGATGTCAGTCTGCATGGAGCAGCCAGAGATGTCAGTCTGCATGGAGCAGCCAGAGATGTCAGTCTGCATGGAGCAGCCAGAGATGCCAGTCTGCATGGAGCAGCCAGAGCTGTCAGTCTGCAAGGAGATGTCAGTCTGCATGGAGCAGCCAGAGCTGCCAGTCTGCAAGGAGCTGCCAGTCTGCAAGGAGCCGCCAGAGCTGTCCATCTACATGGAGCATCCAGAGCCGCCAGTCAGCATGGAGCAGCCAGATCCATCAGTCTGCCAGGATCCGCCAGTCAGCCAGACTCTTCCAGATCTGCCAGTCAGCCAGACTCTTCCAGATCTGCCAGTCAGCCAGACTCTTCCAGATCTGCCAGTCATCCAGACTCTTCCAGATCTGCCAGTCAGCCAGACCCTTCCAGATCTGCCAGTCAGCCAGACTCTTCCAGATCTGCCAGTCAGCCAGACTCTTCCAGATCTGCCAGTCAGCCAGACTCTTCCAGATCTGCCAGTCATCCAGACTCTTCCAGATCTGCCAGTCAGCCAGACCCTTCCAGATCTGCCAGTCAGCCAGACTCTTCCAGATCTGCCAGTCAGCCAGACTCTTCCAGATCTGCCAGTCAGCCAGACTCTTCCAGATCTGTCAGTCAGCCAGATTCTTCCAGATCTGTCAGTCAGCCAGGATCTGCCAGAACCGCCAGCCAGCCAGGATCTGCCGGATCCAACTACCTGCCTGAGCTTCCTCTTAGTGCTGAGCTTCCTCTCAGTGCTGAGCTTCCCCTCAGTGCTGAGCTGCCCCTCAGTCCCGAGCTGCCCCTCAGTCCCGAGCTGCCCCTCAGTCCCGAGCTGCCCCCCAGTCCCGAGCTGCCCCCCAGTCCCGAGCTGCCCCCTCAGTCCCGAGCTGCCCCTCAGTCCAGTGGGGTTCTGGGTGAGGACTACTAGGCCATGGTCGGCGGCGAGGGTGGACTATCCTAGGACGCAAGGAAGAGGGACTAAGACATTGATAGAGTGGGGTCCACGTACCGCGCCGGAGCCGCCACCATGGACAGGCGCCCACCCGGACCCTCCCTATTGTTTTGATGTGTGTCCGGGAGTCCGCACCTTAGGGGGGGGGGGGTTCTGTCACGCCCTGGTCGAAATATATTGTGTTTATATTCATTTATTTGGTCAGGCTAGGGTGTGACATGGGTTTATTGTGGTGTGTTTCGTCTTGGGGGTGTCTAGCATAGTCTATGGCTGCCTGAGGCGGTTCTCAATCAGAGTCAGGTGATTATCGTTGTCTCTGATTGGGAACCATATTTAGGCAGCCATATTCTTTGAGTATTCTCTTTCACCCGAAGAAAACCGTTACAATGACATTCTATTTCATGTAAAGCTTCAGGGTGTTGTATTTCGTTTTTGAATCATAAATAAATATTTAAATATTGATATGATATTTCCCCCAGTCCATTCTGGGTGAGATGAGGATCTACTGTTCCATGAGGGGTTAGGGTATCACGTGGACAGTGTGTTTGTAAGTATTCCTATTGTTTTAGGACTAAATGTATTTTTGTTTTTCATGCACAATGTCATTCTGTTTATGGTCATCTTGTACCCAGATATCTGAAATGTTAGAGGTCCATTCTAACTGAACATTGTGGTCTCTGTATTTTCTTGTGTTTCTATAGAAAGCAGAGCCACTACCGTTTATGCATTTCACTTTGTACTTATTGTACTCATTGTTTTTATGCACTTTACTAACAGATTTATTTCACTTGATCGTGATTTAAACAGAACTTTACTTTACGGTGACTTCAACTTGCGGTGATTTCCCTTCTATATTATCCTATTTGAAATGTAAACTTTGACAGAATAAACAACCCTAAATTAGTTTGTGTCCTGTGAAGGGTGTACTTTCGCCAGGCTACATATACACAGGGTTGGGGATGTAAGGGATTACAAAAAACGGTAACTGTAATCCGTTACATTACCAGCAAAAATATTGTGATCAGACAACAGATACTTTTGAAAAACTAGATGATTGCTTTTAAATTCCGAAAGGATGTTTGGGGGAAAAATGTGACACTTCTCTGTTTTCTCAATGACATTCATATCAGCATTGTAAAAAGGCGCAACTTTAAGTTTGTTCCACCTGAGCGTGTCTGACCACAAGTCAGAGTCCACTATGATGACACACCAAATGTGTTTGATGGATCGTGGAAAAATATCAGAAATAGGCTTTTGTAGGCTACAGTCCAATCTATGTCTTCCAATGGTGCGACGGCTGTCGGCATCCAAGGATTATGCAACTTGAAGAAACGCTTGGATGACAGCAGTGGCGTCGTCTACGGCGATACGGATATCACTTATTATTGGTACCTGTAGTGCATTGATGTGAATCACACTGCTGCTCTCTCATTTAGCTATTTCTGCCTTACGGCTTGAGGTTGTTGGGGATGGCTGTTCACAAATCCAAATGTTTATTTGAACCCAATAATGGTTGAATTTAAGATGCCTATCAATCTTTGTTTTTGAAACCAGTGGACAGCCAGGGAAAAATGCTCTTTTACAACAGCTGCATAGTGCGGATCCCAGGCTATGGAATAAAATTGGGCCTTTTATTGCTCAATCTAATTCATGCTGATAAAATACAAAATCCATAGGCCTAATGGACACATGCTCAAACTCGTACACTTTTGATAGACTTAATAGGGCAATCTGTAGTTGCTACATCCATTTTTGGACTTATAAATTATATATAGTAATGTAAAGACATAATTGAATCATATTATTATGTCACGCCTGCTCCCACTCTCCCTCCCGGGCACTCGAGGGCGCCAGGCTGCCCAGCACTATGCACTCCTGCCACCATCATTACGCACACATTTTTCCCTCGTCACACTCTTCAGTAATTCATTGGACTCACCTGGAGTCCAATGAATGCCTCCAATGAATGCCTCTAATGCCTCTTAAGGGGAAAGTAATCAAAAAGTAACTGAATGTAATCAGATTATGTTACTGAGTTTGGGTAATCCAAAAGTTGTAAAGGATTACATTTAGAAAGTAATCTACCCGACCCTGCATACACACCAAGTCACTCAGCTTCGTCATATCCTCACATGGTCTCTCCTATCATTGCTATGCAGATGACATTGAACTCCTTTTCTTCTTCAGCCCCTTCTGACACCCAGGTGGAGACACACATCTCTGCGTGCCTGGCAGATATCGTGCCTGGCCCACGACCTCAAGCTCAACCTTGACAAGACGGAGCTTTCTTATTTCTCCTAGATATAGGACAGACACATCAAAACCTTATTCCTTAGGATTTAATTTTTTTACTGTCTTTTTTGCCATTGATGGATGTGTTATTCAATGTGTTTCTGTGGTATTTGGTACTGAAGGCCGAATTCAATATTTAATCAAATACTTCTTAAATATATTTTTGGTATACCTAAAGGGTCCTAAAATGTTAAATCAAATAGCTAAATGATCCATGGTAGGACCATCTTAAAACAATTCCATATGCCAGTTCATAACCCACCCCCCAACATCTTCGAGAATTTGTGTTAATTCCACAGCAGCCCCCCCCCCCCCCCCCCCAAAAAAAAAACACCATGTGATTTGAATGAGATAGTCATAAATATATTTAAATCCGTATTGCTGAGTTAATAAAATGTAAAGGTAGCTGCCAATTGAGCCCACATACGCAGCATTTGCAGTCTCCACGAACGCAGGGACATTGCCTTTAAATCGAGCTCTAACACTGATCTTCCTCAATACTTTGGCGATACGAATTAAATCCTGGCCAAAATCAAAGCTAAAAGTTAAAGGTGGTCATATTTTCATTGACCCGCTGACACAAAATCAAAGTGGAAATCTTACAATGAAAAGTCACAATGTATTAAACACAACTTGTACACAACTTGTAAATGATCAGTAAATTACAATCAATCAAACCCATTGTAACACTGCAGGCATCCCAATTAGGTGACACAAAGGCAGAAAGGCTTGAGTAAAGGGTATACTTACGGGTGCCATCAAAGTGGTTGGCGATGGTGTCCAGGAAGGTGTTCTGGGGGGCCAGGAGGCCCTTCATCACAGGCATGTTGTCCAACGATGAAGACAGAGCTGGGCTCACCAAGTCACTCCATCCCCGAACAGACAGAGCTGAGAGGAGGGCGAGTCAGACTAACGTGACTCTGCAGTCTGCACTTCAACAGATGCTTCTCCTTGATCCTGCCTCAGCACTCAGCTACAGGTCAGCTGGGTATCAGTGGCATTTACCTCAGTCTCAGGTTTATAGTCTTCCTTCTTCCACCTTTCCTCTTTATCCCAAGTAAGGCTGCTAATCTTTCTCTTTAGCTCCTTCCTTCTCTGTAGTGTGGGTAGTTATTCTTCTCACCTCGGATCAAGCTAAGGTGTTGTAACTCACTGTCAGCTTCGAGTCATCAAGTTAGGTAGTGTATCTCTCTGTTCTTCTCTCCTCACGGATCAGTCTGAAGTCTCATCTAGTCCCAGCAGGAGAGCAGGATGCGCACGCCACTTCCGTTATCTGAGTCTGTACTCTCTCTCTATCACAGTCTTTGCCATTCTCTATCGCTCTCCCACCCTCTACTCTCTCTTTCTCTTCCTCCCTTTCCTCTTTCTCTTTTGTCTCTCTCTCTCTTTCACCGAAAGCGAGAGCCCCCTGCTTCTCTCCACTTCTCACTGTTTATTAACAATCAATTACTCTGTTCGTTCTCCTTCTTGCGCATGCTCTATACCTTATTTTACTCTGTCCTCTCGTCATCTCTCTCCTTCACACACTAATAGACACTCTCTCTTGTTGCACCCCATCTAACAGAAACACTGGCAATCAGTAGACCAGTGAATCTCATCTGGCTTTCTCTTTCGTTCTGCCCCATCCCCTCCCTCTTTTTCTGCTGTGCACACCACTGCCATCATCCATTTCTGATCCTGTATCCTTACTAGGAAATAGGGAAGAGAATACCCATGTATACCTGTTGACATGCACAGGGAGGCAAATTGTACACGCACGCATGTAGGCACACACGCACGCACACACACACAGCTTTAGAATATATAAGGAACAAGATTCACATGTATATACATAAACACATACTGTACATCATCAAAAGCCTCTAAGGTCTTATAAGCATCTTACCCAGCTAGCACATAATGTTCTGAGAACCATGTTTCTTTGCGCTTGGTGAGAGCATGGTTGTCCTCTGGTTATTTTGCATACAACCTTCCCACAACGTTCTGGGAATGGTTCAGGATAGTTGCTTGGCCTTGGAACACTCTCAGCACATTTTAAGGAGCTTGACAAAAAAACAATTTTCTTTGTATTTCATTTCTCTAACAGAACATTTCCTAAAAGTTCAAACCTGGTTATATTTAATTTAACTTTTGGTAATGTTTTAGAAACGTTCTCCAACTGGTTTGGCATTGGGAATGTTCTCAAATAGTTCAGAGAACATTGAGAAACAACGTTCTTCTGTGGGAATTTCAGTACTTCAGCATAACATTTCCTACAGGTTTCCTCATGGTTCTATTTAAAGTAATGTTCTCAAATTGTTCCAAGTATATTAAGAAACAATGGTATTCTGTGGGAATTTCAGTACTTCAGCATAACGTTTTCTTTAGGTTTTCTCATGGTTCTATATAAAGTCATGTTCTCGGAACATTAAGAAGACTTTCCATAAAAACCACAAGAAAACATTAGTAACGTTCAAAGACTGTTTTAAGAATTATTTTAAAAACATATACATTCTGTTCTCAGGGTCAACAAGGGGTCTCTCTATCCTCTATCTTGTTAAGTGTGTTCAGGTGTGGTGGCCGAGTCCACTAATTGGCCACACCTGATGTTAATGAGTGCTTGTTTCCTTTGGAGTCTGTTTGAATAGACTAAAATGAACAGCTTTGTATGAATGAAAAAACATGGCATGCTAGCTCCATCCTGGTGGCCCAATGGACTAATTCCTTAGATTGAAGCTCATAGGTTCAAATCCCGCTGATGCCGTGCCACAATAAATAAGAAATGTGTTTGCATGATTAATGCAAAGTAAATTCATTTCCATATGTCCTATCTGTGCTTGGAGTTCAAAACAATTAACCTAAACTAGCAGTGTTATTAAACGTCTTATTGAAACAGTCAGTGAACTTTTAGAAAACTACAAATAACCTTTACATTTCATTATCAGATTGTTAATGAAACCTCCCAGGAAAACTTTCAGGGAACCATAGTAAAATGTTCTCTAAACCTCCCTGCAACCTAAAAATGTAGGTTGTACATTCCCAGAACCCCCCCCCCCCCCCCCCAAAATGATGGCTTCATTCTCAGAACCAATGGGAAACCTAAAATGTACATTCCCACAACATGGAAGGAACCAAATGTGCTTGCTGGGTAGCTTGGTACTGCATGAGTAGATGAATATAGAAATGTGTCCCAGACAGACTCCCTCTCTCTCTTAAGCATCTGCTCTAATTAGCACCTCCTCTATACCTACCAGGCGGTCTGACACATAACCGAGAGAAAACATGGCACGGTGAGCGCTTGTTGGTGTATTTCTGTCGATATGGCATGGTGAATTGTCGGTGTGTTTGTGACCAGGTGAGTGGATGGAAGTACTGTACGCACGAAGAACACACAAACAAGTCTGCAGAATAGCCTGAGACTTTACTTCCACGCTGTTTTTCAGTTATTAACGATATATAAAGTAGAAACATTTAGAAAGAAGCTACAAGGTGAGAAGAGAGGGACAAAAAATGTGGCAAGAGAATGTAATGCAATGATGGAGAAATACAGTGGGTCTTGACCTCGATCTTTGGCTATACAACAGAATACAATATGTGCCCTCTGAGTAACACAGAGATCCACACAGACGTGAGCCTTGAAGCAGCTCCATGCTGCCCCCATGAGAAAAGCTGTGAAAGAGGAAGAATCATGGAGTGAGTTTGGAGAGGGAGGGCAGGTTAGAATGAAAGAGAGATGGAAAATACAGCAGACCTCCAGCTTTCACAGAAACCAAGGTATTTCTGGGAAAAGTTCATTTCTGGAACATACACTCGAACAAACACACCTACCCATCCAGACATGTGCTCGTGGCTGATTGAGGGGTTGATGATTTGGGCTGGTTGGGGCTATTGGGGTTGTCTGACTGTGATGCCAGTGATGTGATGCTATAACATAGACACAACTCGATGACTCAACCCTCATGACAGTCACTTTCTTCATATTTACTTTCCCATCACCTAAAATACAGAGACACCAGGGAAGCAAGTTCAACTGTGCTACGTGAACATTATCACATTTATTACACCAATGAGATCATATACAATATTTACAACATTACTAACAACATTACTAACACCTACTCCACAAACAAATTCAATCTTAAAAGAACATTTTACCCAAAACCCATGTTTTCATATATACATGTTTGACGCAGTCACTCAAAAATGATGCATCAACATTGATGTTTTCCAGATGAGTCACTAGAACGGAAGTTGTAAAACCAACTGGGCCGTGGTAGTGGGGGCCGTCTCTAAAATTGGAAACAAGCGCATGAGCGGTTCTTCTGTGTCTTCGGTCCTCTTCCCCATCGTTAAGATTCCCTCCGCTTGGTTCCGTGACCCGTGGAGTAGCTGACTCAACCGGCTCTGGAAGCGACGTTCATCAGTTTCTTTCCGTTTACCGAGTGTGAGGATTCCAGCGGCTGCGTCATCAGTGAGGGGTCCCCTTGTCCCCGTCCCATTACCTGGGCGACAGAGCAGGACGTAAAGACGGCAGGAGTGGGATTTCTGTCTACAACAGTTGGCAACCTCCTGAGCGTCACAGGCCAGATGAGAGACGAGTAGCAACAAGATGAGAACCTTGAGCTTCTGTGAGTAAACGCAGATACAATATTTCAGTGTTAGAACTTCATGAGAGAGAGAGAGAGAGAGAGAGAGAGAGAGAGAGAGAGAGAGAGAGAGAGAGAGAGACAGAAAGAGAGAGATTCACATGTCACATGCAAAGTACAGTGAAATGCCTTTCTTGCAAACTCAAACATAAACAAAGGAGAGAGTGAGATAGAGAGAGACATGCATAGGCCTATGTTAATATCATTTTATGGTTAATATGAAAAAATGAAAGTTAAAACGTACTCAGGAATATTAACTGAGATACAATCTCAGAAAGCTTTTAGCCATGTCTGCCAACAAGCATCAGTTTTAGAACATTTTCTTCAGACAAGGTCTTGCTATTTTTGAAAGACGATGTAATCGCCTAATACCCTTAAACCCATTACCAAAAACCCTATTCAATAGACTGAAAGGAACTAAAACCTCCGAAGATGTCATGGCAGCGACTGACACGCTAAGTGCAAATAGTGGTGTTCCATCTCTATTCTAAAAACACTCCATGCAAATTGGGGAGCATTAGCGAGCATTACCATTCATATTTAAATGCATCCAAAAACAATCCCTGATGTACTTTTCTGAACACCCCCTTACATGACCTTTGTCTGAGGCCCATAATAGCAGCTTAAATTATTCCACAGTAAAAACATCTGCAATAGAAAGCTGTGTTACATCGTCGATCCTACCTTGGTGGTTGAGCATGCTGTGTCCATCCCTGGTGCTGTAGGAAGGTGCTTTGTGTTGAAACACATGTTCTGCCAAAAGGCTGTGGGGTCCACTTCTACACTCACCTCTCTCTGAAGCCGCTCTCCTTTTGTAAGGCCCTGTGTCGTCTCATTTACACCCTCCATGGACGTCATTAAGATATCTTTAGTCCAGTCGACGGGGACATCAACAAAAAGACTGTCCATCAGTGCTCATTTTCTGTTTGACTCGTTTGCTCATTTGAAGGGTCTATCAGAAGTCCTTATTAATGACTCTGATCCTGCCACCGACCATCTCTAGGATATTTCCCGGGTTTTGAATAAAGTAGTGGAATGCTATTATGTCAGGGTGGCGGTGAGCTTCGTTAGGACATAGCGCTATGATTAGTGGTGACGGAGACATGGTTAATTAGCTGCAGCAATAGACATGGTCTCAGAGGTATGAGGGAACACAAAGAACCATCCCTGATAACCTTTAGAAGCTGACTGACTGAAATGGTCTGTAATTAGAGGGTCACCTAACAGTCCTAATGAGGGCTAATGATCATTCTCTCTATTGTATTAAATATGACATGTGTCGCTCCGGGGATACTGACACACCTAGAACAGTGTGTTTGTTGTTTTATCCCCCTAGCTATTGGTGGTAGAGGCACCTTGTTCCCCTTACCCTTTCCCTATAGGGCGGCAGGTAGCCTAGTGGTTAGAGCGTTGGGCAGTGCTTCATTTGTAAATCGGGAGGTCCCGGAACACATAGTGAGCGTGAGGGGGTGTTATCCAGGGGGCTCTGAGTTACCGGAACACATTGAGAGAGAAAAAGTGTCAAACGCAACATAGCAGCACAGCAGACAGAGTAAACAGCCATGTAGCCTACTATCTATGGTGGTGAAATGGACAGCACTCTCCAAGGTGCTGATCAATTCACGTCACTGCAGACCCACCCACATACTTGAGTGTAGCAGCGAGGCTTGCACAAGTCCACGTTTTATGTAGCCTAATTTTCTAGACATCAATGTACAGCAACATTTTTAAACGTCACTGCAGAACACCGGACATATGCGTATGCATACATTCACAGCTGTGAGGCTTACAAGACCCGAATTTCAGATCGTTTTCAAAGTAGCAGTAGAACAAATATCACAATGTTGGAAAATAACTTAAAGTAAGTTAAATCAATGTAGACTACAGCAGAACACACATAGAAGAATATATAGGCTTCCAGCCTATGTGATATGACACACCACTATATGACCAAAAGTATGTGGACACCTGCTTGTCGAACATCTCATTCCAAAATCATGGGCATTAATATGGAGTTGGTCCCCCCTTTGCTGCTATAACAGCCTCTCATCTGGGAAGGCTTTCCGCTAGATGTTGCAACATTGCTGCTGGGACTTGCTTCCATTCAGTCACAAAAGCATTTGTGAGGTCGGGCACGGATGTTGTGCGATTAGGCCTGACTCGCTGTTGGCGTTCCAATTCATCCCAAAATAATTTCTGTATGGACATCGATTTGTGAACGGGGGCATTGTCACGCTGAAAATCATGAAAAAGAGCCCCAGACCATTATTCCTCCTCCACCAAACTTTACAGTTGGTACTCTGCATTGGGGCAAGTAGCGTTCTCCTGGCATCTGCCAATCCCAGATTTGTCCGTGGGACTGCCAGATTGTGAAGCTTGATTCATATCTCCAGCGAACGCGTTTCCACTGCTCCAGAGTCCAATGGCGGCGAGCTTTACACTACTCCAGCCGACGCTTGGCATTGCGCATGGTGATCTTAGGCTTGTGTGCGGCTGCTCTTGTTCAGACGTTGCTTCCAGAGGCAATTTGGAACTCGGTAGTGAGTGTTGCAACCGAGTACAGAAATGTTAACACTCTAACACAATTTGAAGGGGTGTCCACATGCTTTTGTATATATAGTGTATGAGAATATATAGGCCTCTTGCCAATGTGATCATATGACACACATACAGTGGGGCAAAAAAGTATTTAGTCAGCCACCAATTGTGCAAGTTCTCCCACTTAAAAAGATGAGAGAAGCCTGTAATTTTCATCATAGGTACACTTCAACTATGACAGACAAAATGAGAAAAATATATCCAGAAAATCACATTGTAGGATTTTTAATTAATTTATTTGCAAATTATGGTGGAAAATAAGTATTTGGTCACCTACCAACAAGCAAGATTTCTGGCTCTCACAGACCTGTAACTTCTTCTTTAATAAGAGGCTCCTCTGTCCTCCACTCGTTACCTGTATTAATGGCACCTGTTTGAACTTGTTATCAGTATAAAAGACACCTGTCCACAACCTCAAACAGTCACACTCCAAACTCCACTATGGCCAAGACCAAAGAGCTGTCAAAGGACACCAGAAACAAAATTGTAGACCTGCACCAGGCTGGGAAGACTGAATCTGCAATAGGTAAGCAGCTTGGTTTGAATAAATCAACTGTGGGAGCAATTATTAGGAAATGGAAGACATACAAGACCACTGATAATCTCCCTCGATCTGGGGCTCCATGCAAGATCTCACCCCGTGGGGTCAAAATGATCACAAGAACGGTGAGCAAAAATCCCAGAACCACACGGGGGGACCTAGTGAATGACCTGCAGAGAGCTGGGACCAAAGTAACAAAGCCTACCATCAGTAACACACTACGCCGCCAGGGACTCAAATCCTGCAGTGCCAGACGTGTCCCCCTACTTAAGCCAGTACATGTCCAGGCCCGTCTGAAGTTTGCTAGAGAGCATTTGGATGATCCAGAAGAAGATTGGGAGAATGTCATATGGTCAGATGAAACCAAAATATTACTTTTTGGTAAAAACTCAACTCGTCGTGTTTGGAGGACAAAGAATGCTGAGTTGCATCCAAAGAACCCCATACCTACTGTGAAGCATGGGAAACATCATGCTTTGGGGCTGTTTTTCTGCAAAGGGACCAGGACGACTGATCAGTGTAAAGGAAATAATTAATGAGGCCTGAATGAATGGTGCATGTATCGTGAGATTTTGAGTGAAAACCTCCTTCCATCAGCAAGGGCATTGAAGATGAAATGTGGCTGGGTCTTTCAGCATGACAATGATCCCAAACACACCGCCCGGGCAATGAAGAAGTGGCTTCGGGGTTGAGTCTCCAGATCTCAACCCCATAGAAAATCTTTGGAGGGAGTTGAAAGTCCGTGTTGCCCAGCAACAGCCCCAAAACATCACTGTTCTAGAGGAGATCTGCATGGAGGAATGGGCCAAAATACCAGCAACAGTGTGTGAAAACCTTGTGAAGACTTACAGAAAACGTTTGACCTGTCATTGCCAACAAAGGGTATATAACAAAGTATTGAGATAAACTTTTGTTATTTGACCAAATACTTATTTTCCACCATAATTTGCAAATCAATTCATTAAAAATCCTACAATGTGATTTTCTGGATTGTTTTCCCTCATTTTGTCTGTCATAGTTGAAGTGTACCTATGATGAAAATTACAGGCCTCTCATCTTTTTAAGTGGAAGAACTTGCACAATTGGAGGCTGACAAATTTTTTTTTTTGCCCCACTGTATTCTGGCTGTAGTGTCTATTTTTATTTATTTTGAGCGTTAACTATAACCTGGGTGTCCTATTTAGACTTGTCTACGAGACTTGCTGCCACCAAATGTCCCTTGGTTCAGGCATGTTCAAAAAACTTTTTTTATGGCCGTTTATTTTGAGGCAGAGGATGTTATTCTGAGGCAGAGGATGTTAATGTCCAATCCACCCACTCTTTTGCTAGTTGAATCCCTCCAGTCGTTTCTAGACTCAGGCTACCTACCTTTTTGCATGTTGTACAGCCCAGCTTTCAATTTTGCATGACAAGCCAGAGTTATACGTTTGTTTCATCTTGAACTGCAAATTGCACCTTCTCCGAGCACTTCGCCTGTGTATGATGCACTGCAGGCTTCCTTATTTTCCCTCTGTCAATTAGGTTAGCATTGTGGAGTAACTGCAATGACGATCCATCATCAGTTTTCTCCTACCACAGCCATTAAACTCTGTAACTGTTTTAAAGTCACCATTGGCCTGTAGGTGAAATCCCTGAACTGTTTCAGCGATGAGGTAGTCATAAAAAAATAATGTTAAACACTATTATGGCACACAGAGTGAGTCCTGAACTAATTTAGGCTTGCCATAGCAAAGGGATTGAATACTTATTTCAGCTTTTCATTTAGAATACATTTGTAGAAATGTATAAAAACATAATTCCACTTTGACATGATAGGGTATTGTGTGTAGGCCAGTGACACAAAATCTCAATGTAATCCATTTTAAATTCAGGCTGTAACGCAGGAAAATGTGAAAAAAGTCAAGGGGTTTGAATACTTTCTGAATACACGGTGTAAAACAGGACAAATATAAGCATCCCCTATTTGACCTGGACCTATCGTACCTGACTTTGGCAAAAGGCTGAATCCCTCATGCCCATTTCCCTCATAGACACTGTCACTCATAACATGTTCCCTGCTATTTGTCGCCACCTACTGGAGCTGCCTCAGAATGTCTTCATGCAATTAAATTCCCCATTCTTTTCCCGCAGAAGGAATCCTACATATTCATGTCAGGTAGGCTGCCAGCATGAAGACACTGACAAAGTGGAAGAATTGAAGAATAGGAGGCAGGACGAACAATGAAGCCAGTTTTAATGGGCCATTTTAAGGAGCTCATACAGAAACACACCACTTTGCAGTGAAACACAAGTCAGGTTATTGTTTGATCCAATTTTTGGAATGATGACCCCCAACCCAAACCCACCCTGACCTCTAACCCCTACACCCAACATTCCACACAACCTGTCTTGATCTGCAGCACAGAGCAACAGGTATCAAGTCACTGTATATGTAGAAGCAATATACTGTATAGAAAATAATTGTAATATGAATATAACTAACATCAATTATAACAATAATAAGAATATCAACAGGATGTTTTGTTTCAGGGAGAATTATCAGAGATAAATGTAAAGTCTCTCTTCATTACTTATACATACATACAGTATACATCTATATAGAGTCATAGTTTCTCTTTTAGGTTAGGTGTGTGTTTGATTGACAGCAGGAATCTGCCCCAGGTCCATGTTTCTCTTGTGATCTTTGACCTTTAGTCTCCGCAGCGCAGACGGGGTCAACAGACTGTTCCAGTTAAAACTGGTTGGTGAGCTCTAGCTAGTAGCTACCTCGCAGAGCACGGCCACGCTCCCTCCATCCATGGGGCGACGACAGCAACATACGGGACGTTACGCACACAGCCCCTTGAGAGGCGCTAGGGAGACCCCCTACTAAGCGTCCAGGCATGTTGTGATTGACAGTTAACAAAAATACAAATCTTAATTAAGGGCACTGTGCAAGTGTATGGGGTCCTGCGGAGGTTGGAGTCTCCAGCAGGGGGAGCCAGTGCATCATTGTAGAGGCCAGGTAGGTAGTGACAGACAGAGAGAGGCTGCAGAGCTGCAGTCCTTTAACGTCTCTCTCACAGACAGCGCCGTTCATTTGTGCAGTAATGGTCCTCTAGCTCGGATCCCTACAGAGTCCGTGTGAGCTGCTCTACGTTGTGCATTTAAACGGCAGCCTCCTCCTCGGCAAGAAGGGCAAAGGGTTGAAGCTCAGGATGACGCATGGAAGGGCAGATCTACAGGTATATGGAGTAAACATAAGGGAGAAGATAGAGAAGGAGAGAAAGAAAGGGTCCTGGACATGCTATGGGTATCCTAGGGGAATCCAAAGGCGAACTTGTGCGGTATGAAATGCCAATGTAAGGTGCCTGTACCCGCAGGGCACTGCCCAGAGAAAGACAGCGAGACTCTCCTGACAGACTGACTCAACGAATTGACTGACTGAGAGACTGACTGAACTCGCTAATATGGGTGCTATTCGCTCTTTCCAATCCAAGAGAGAGAAATAGGAAAGGGGAGAGAGCTGACAGAGACATTTCTTCTTTGTCTCTAAAACAATACATTCAAACTTGTGTCTCTTGTCTTTTACGGTGAATTTTCTTCCCCATCCCTTGCTCTATTTGCTGCTTCTCTTTTGCTATTTCCTTCTCACTATCTCTCTCCCTCTCCTTCTCCCTCTCCTTCATTCTCTCCTCTCTGTCCATCTTCGGGGGTGTTAAAGGAACCTTTGTTCTTTGCTCTTCTCCTCTCTGCTTCTCAAGCCCCCTCTCTCTTTCTATTCTCCTCTCCCTGTCTCTCTTTGGCTGGACTCCACTGCGGCTACAGGCAACGGGTCAGCAGGAACCATCGCTGGCCGTCTCGTTCTCAGAGATGGCATCGTGAGAGCCTGCTGCCCTATACTGTGGGGGCTGGGGTGGGAGGGGAGGCAGGAGCGGACGCTGAGATAGGGGATGGGGTTGAGTATGGAGCTGGGCCTGGAGCTGTGGTTGGGCCTCGGCCTGGGGTTCAGCCAGGTGTTGGGACAGAGGCTGGGCCTGGGGTTGGGTCTGGGCCTGAGGTTGGAGATGGTGAGGTTGGGGTGGATGGTGGGGCTGGGCCTGGTACGGGGCCTGTGCTTGCAGTGGATGGTGTTGGAGCTGAGGGGAGGTAGCTCCGTTCTTGCTCAGGCCACAGGACTGGGTGGCACAGTGGATCTGACGCAGCGTGTCCAAAGCCTCACTCTTAGCGTGCTTCAGGAGGTCCGCCTGACCCTGAGAGAGAGAGAGACAGGAAAGAGAGAGACAAAGAATTCTCAGAGCGAGAATGCTGTCACTCATGTGTTTCAGTAATGCCCTCTGTATCAGACGTTGTCAGAGGAAGACCCAAACATTTTTCAGACTCCAGCCACGCAAGCCATAGATAGTTCCCTCTGCTACCGCACGGCAAGCGGTACCAGTGCACCAAGTCTGGAACCAACAGGACCCTAAAGTAGCTTCTACCCCCAAGCCAAAAGACTGCTAAATAGCTAATCAAATGGATACACACTGTTACTTCTATTATCTATCCTGTTGCCTAGTCTCTTTAACCCTACCTACAGTGCCTTGCGAAAGTATTCGGCCCCCTTGAACTTTGCGACCTTTTGCCACATTTCAGGCTTCAAACATAAAGATATAAAACTGTATTTTTTTGTGAAGAATCAACAACAAATGGGACACAATCATGAAGTGGAACGACATTTATGGGATATTTCAAACTTTTTTAACAAATCAAAAACTGAAAAATTGGGCGTGCAAAATTATTCAGCCCCCTTAAGTTAATACTTTGTAGCGCCACCTTTTGCTGCGATTACAGCTGTAAGTCGCTTGGGGTATGTCTCTATCAGTTTTGCACATCGAGAGACTGACATTTTTTCCCATTCCTCCTTGCAAAACAGCTCGAGCTCAGTGAGGTTGGATGGAGAGCATTTGTGAACAGCAGTTTTCAGTTCTTTCCACAGATTCTCGATTGGATTCAGGTCTGGACTTTGACTTGGCCATTCTAACACCTGGATATGTTTATTTTTGAACCATTCCATTGTAGATTTTGCTTTATGTTTTGGATCATTGTCTTGTTGGAAGACAAATCTCCGTCCCAGTCTCAGGTCTTTTGCAGACTCCATCAGGTTTTCTTCCAGAATTGTCCTGTATTTGGCTCCATCCATCTTCCCATCAATTTTAACCATCTTCCCTGTCCCTGCTGAAGAAAAGCAGGCCCAAACCATGATGCTGCCACCACCATGTTTGACAGTGGGGATGGTGTGGTCAGGGTGATGAGCTGTGTTGCTTTTACGCCAAACATAACGTTTTGCATTGTTGCCAAAAAGTTCAATTTTGGTTTCATCTGACCAGAGCACCTTCTTCCACATGTTTGGTGTGTCTCCCAGGTGGCTTGTGGCAAACTTTAAACGACACTTTTTATGGATATCTTTAAGAAATGGCTTTCTTCTTGCCACTCTTCCATTAAGGCCAGATTTGTGCAATATACGACTGATTGTTGTCCTATGGACAGAGTTTCCCACCTCAGCTGTAGATCTCTGCAGCTCATCCAGAGTGATCATGGGCCTCTTGGCTGCATCTCTGATCAGTCTTCTCCTTGTATGAGCTGAAAGTTTAGAGGGACGGCCAGGTCTTGGTAGATTTGCAGTGGTCTGATACTCCTTCCATTTCAATATTATCGCTTGCACAGTGCTCCTTGGGATGTTTAAAGCTTGGGAAATCTTTTTGGATCCAAATCCGGCTTTAAACTTCTTCACAACAGTATCTCGGACCTGCCTGGTGTGTTCCTTGTTCTTCATGATGCTCTCTGCGCTTTTAACGGACCTCTGAGACTATCACAGTGCAGGTGCATTTATACGGAGACTTGATTACACACAGGTGGATTGTATTTATCATCATTAGTCATTTAGGTCAACATTGGATCATTCAGAGATCCTCACTGAACTTCTGGAGAGAGTTTGCTGCACTGAAAGTAAAGGGGCTGAATAATTTTGCACGCCCAATTTTTCAGTTTTTGATTTGTTAAAAAAGTTTGAAATATCCAATAAATGTCGTTCCACTTCATGATTGTGTCCCACTTGTTGATTCTTCACAAAATGTGGCAAAAGGTCGCAAAGTTCAAGGGGGCCGAATACTTTCGCAAGGCACTGTATATGTATATAGCTACCTCAATTACCTCGTACCCCTGCACATCGACTCAGTATTGGTATTCCATGTATATAGCCATGTTATTTTAACTCGTCATTGTTATGCGTTATTCCCTGTGTCACTATTTCTGTTTTTTATCTTTAACTCTGCATTGTTGAAAAAGTAAGCTTTTTGCTGTTAGTTTACACCTGTTGTTTACAAAGCATGTGACAAATACAATGTAATGCACTACATTATTTTAGCCAGCAGATGGCAGCCTACATCCATGCTGCAGTGTGGTTGGTGGAATTCTCTGCGGTTCCTCAGAGCCCCTTCAAAAGTAATCTGTTGATAAGTGATCCCACACCATCATTATCGTCCTCTTTATTTAGGAACACCCCAGAGATTAAACCGTGCCAGATGGGGAGGAAGTGGTCAGGGCAGGCATCCCGCTTTATCTGACATCCCGCTTTATGGCGTTGTATCAGGTCAATCAGGGCAGTTTCTGTGGCTGCCTTGGTTTCTGAATGAGAGAATGGGCTACTGCAGCCCCGCTGGCTCTATTCTGTAGTGTTGTGGGCCTGGATTCATCTCCGTAGACACTCAGACTGGAAAGACGTAGAGGCTGCATCCTCAACAACAAAACAAAACCAGCCCCCTTACAGAACTTGTGTCCCTAAAAAAAAGAAACACAGACCCTCACTACTAAATACTTAACACTCCCCTCTTCTCTTCCTTGTCTTCTCTCTACATCCCACCCACCACATCCCTTCACAGCCCACCTCAACAGCAACCGTCCCTTATTCTCTGACTCGGTTTGTCTCTGAAGCTCTCTTGAGTCTCATCACCACCCTGCCGTCGTCAGCAGTTAGCTGGCTAAGGGAGCCTGAGCGACGTCCCTGTGGGACGATGCTGTTTGAGGCGGGGACCAAGGAATATGTCCTGCCTGTACTAGGTGTGTCTGCCTGCCTGTCTGTCGGGCTGTACACAGCTGTACATTTCAATGAAACATGGTGAAGCCCCAAAATTGCCCTTGCTAGAAGCATGTGTTTCAGACATAAGGAAGTGGATGGCTGCAAACTTTCTACTTTTAAACTCGGACAAAACAGAGATGCTTGTTCTAGGTCCCAAGAAACAAAGAGATCTTCTGTTGAATCTGCTCCAGTGCTAGCCTCTCTACACTAGCTTCCTGTCAAAGCAAGGGCTGATTTAAAGGTTTTACTGCTAACCTACAAAGCATTACATGGGCTTGCTCCTACCTATCTCTCTGATTTGGTCCTGCCGTACATACCTACACGTACGCTGCGGTCACAAGACGCAGGCCTCCTAATTGTCCCTAGAATTTCTAAGCAAACAGCTGGAGGCAGGGCTTTCTCCTATAGAGCTCCATTTTTATGGAACGGTCTGCCTACCCATGTCAGAGACGCAAACTCGGTCTCAACCTTTAAGTCTTTACTGAAGACTCATCTCTTCAGTGGGTCATATGATTGAGTGTAGTCTGGCCCAGGAGTGGGAAGGTGAACGGAAAGGCTCTGGAGAAACGAACCGCCCTTGCTGTCTCTGCCTGGCCGGTTCCCCTCTTTCCACTGGGATTCTCTGCCTCTAACCCTATTACAGGGGCTGAGTCACTGGCTTACTGGGGCCCTCTCATGCCGTCCCTGGAAGGGGTGCGTCACCTGAGTGGGTTTATTCACTGATGTGGTCATCCTGTCTGGGTTGGCGCCCCCCCGTGGGTTGTGCCATGGCGGAGATCTTTGTGGGCTATACTGTCTCAGGATGGTAAGTTGGTGGTTGAAGGTATCCCTCTAGTGGTGTGGGGGCTGTGCTTTGGCAAAGTGGGTGGGGTTATATCCTTCCTGTTTGGCCCTGTCCGGGGCCTTCTTATTATTCGAACATGCTGATCATTTATGAACATTTGAACATCTTGGCCATGTTCTGTTATAATCTCCACCCGGCACAGCCAGAAGAGGACTGGCCACCCCACATAGCCTGGTTCCTCTCTAGGTTTCTTCCTAGGTTTTGGCCTTTCTAGGGGGTTTTTCCTAGCCACCGTGCTTCTACACCTGCATTGCTTGCTGTTTGGGGTTTTAGGCTGGGTTTCTGTACAGCACTTTGAGATATCAGCTGATGTACGAAGGGCTATATAAATAAATTTGATTTGATTTGATTTGTACTACCCATTGCCACTGGGCAGACAGGTTAGAGTGGCGTTTAGCATAGGGGGGTTGAGGGTACAACTCTGGACAAAATGCCTCGTTCCCTTCTCACATGAGGGTAATGCTTAGCGACAAGTCTTCTACATGAAGGGCCTCAGAACACAATCCACTCCAACAACATGAATAAATCAGATGTTTGAGAAATTATGTAATGTTCCCGTGGGAGTCACAAAGCTGGTGCTGCTGTGCCAGTCAGGGTCTTGGCTGGTGGTACCGAAACCTAATCACCATGGGTTGAGCTCAACCATGGCTACGGGTCCACTCACCCCCGCAGCTGGCCTGGCCTGCAGCACAGCGTTCCATTGGGAGTTAGCCACGGCTGAGGCTCCACAGAACCACCAATCACACATCTCCATCTGTAGAACTCCTAACCAGTCACAGTTGTTCTTTCCTCGTCCTTAACACAGTCCATTCATCTGTTTCTATGATTATTTATTTTTATGGGAAGGTTTATCTCAACCTCCAATTTGCCTCCAGATCTGAATATATGGGAGGAGGACTCAGTGAGACTATAGATTAGCTGTGAAGAGAGCACTAGGCATAGAGACAGACTGGTGACAGGAGGAGCTTCAACATGGACAGTCCTTTAATCATTGACTTCTAAGTTACTATGCTTCAAGAACAATACTGTATCTAGAGAATCAGACTAGCTGGTGCTGCTGGGGGGGGGATCCACAATTTTCTCTTAGCACCTTCTTTTATCCTCTCTCTCTCACACTCTCTTACTCTCTAGCCCCTACCACAGCTGGCAGGCTGGGTACCCACATGGAGTCTGTGGGCTGTGAAACCAGTGAGTTGGGCTGAATGGAGAGGTGGCTGCCTGGACTTGGGCTGCCAAGCCTGGCTGGCACACACAGACCACACTGCCTCATACCAAATGTTCACCACCATAAAGAGAGGTATTTTGGCTGATAATGTGCCCGTGTCTGCTGTGCTATGTAGATACGGACATGCAGCCTGTACCCACAACTCCCCGTACAGAGACGAGGAAGGAGGGAGAAGGATGAGGGGTGGAGGGATGGAGTGGGTAAGGTCTTAGGTTTTGTGTGTCCACGTGAGGCTTCTTAAGTGCTTAAGTCCTTCAGTACTATAGAGTGAATTAAAGCTTAACTAAGATAAGACTGCCAGCCACATAGGCTGCCAACGAACAATGAGTCCAAACAAAATAGGCTGAGCAACACACTTTTTGAAGGTGCATCTCAAACTACTGTTAACATTGTCTCGTGGCTCTACATTTGAGCTATATTATATATTATATCTATTTCCATCCTGTCTTCTATCCTTTCCCACTTCTATCCTTCTATCCTTTCCCGTTTCTGGTCCTGTTTGATGCAGCCCAGACGTCTCCCTGATAAAAAGGTCCTGGGGAGTCAAATGTATCCCTGGTCACATGCTCCCTCTCTCTCTGGCTGCCAGCCCGGCAGAGCCCCAAACCAGGCTAAACACTTCACTCAATCCTGAAGAATTACATCCAGATGAGATCGAAAACACACATCACACATTCCCTCTATGTCCTTATTTGTGTCTTGGCGAGATGGTGGCGAGGCTTCGTGCTTTATCAGTGTTGCTATTACCACGGGTAATGATTCACTGAGGCTGTGAAACGAGGGCGTTGGGCCCTGCTTTATATGATTGTGGGCCTGTGTTTACAGGCGAGGAGACGGGAGAGAGGGCAGAGAAGGGAGAGAGGAGAGAGAGGGAACATAGAGGGGAAAGGAGAGAGGGCAGAGAAGGGAGAGAGGAGAGAGAGGGAATATAGAGGAGAGAGAGGGGACATAGAGGGGAAAGGAGAGAGAGATGAAGAGGGGAGAGAGAAGGGGGAGAGTGTGACACCAATGGCCCACCTAAGGGCACGTCTGCTGGGTCAAAACTCCAGGGAGAGGGGGTGATGGTGGAGAGGGGTGGAGCCTACTGTGCATGTCGGCTAACAAATGGCGTGCAATGGTATCATCCTACATGAAAAAAATACTACAATTTACTATAGAATATTACAGTACTTACCATAGAATTCTATAGTAAAAAATAGTATACTGTAGAATACTATACTACACACTGTGGTATCCCTCAATCATGTGTAGTATTTACTATAGAATGTTGTAGTATACTGCAGAATACAGTCGTGGCCAAAAGTTTTGAGAAGTATTCATTTTCACAAAGTTTGCTGCTTCAGTGACTTTAGATATTTTTGTCAGATGTTACTATGTAATACTGAAGAATAATTACAAGCATTTCATAAGTGTCAAAGGCTTTTATCGACAATTACATGAAGTTGATGCAAAGAGTCAATATTTGCAGTGTTGACCCTTCTTTTTCAAGACCTCTGCAATCCGCCCTGGCATGCTGTCAATTAACTTCTGGGCCACATCCTGACTGATGGTAAGCCCATTCTTGCATAATCAATGCTTGGAGTTTGTCAGAATTTGTGGGGTTTTGTTTGTTCTTAGGCAAAATTGTGAGTGAACCCACTCCCTTGCCTGAGAAGCAGCCCCATACATGAATGGTCTCAGGATGCTTTAATGTTGGCATGACACAGGACTGATGGTAGCGCTCACCTTGTCTTCTCCGGACAAGCTTTCTTCCGGATTCCCCAAACAATCGGAAAGAGGATTCATCAGAGAAAATGACACCAGTCCTCAGCAGTCCAATCCTTCTACCTTTTACTGGACTTTCTTGGGCGCCCTGAAGCCTTCTTCACAACAATTGAACCGCTCTCATTGAAGTTCTTGATGATCCGATAAATGGTTGATTTAGGTGCAATCTTACTGGCAGCAATATCCTTGCCTGTGAAGCCCTTTTTGTGCAAAGCAATGATGACGCCACGTGTTTCCTTGCAGGTAACCATGGTTGACAGAGGAAGAACAATGATTCCAAGCACCACCCTCCTTTTGAATCTTCCAGTCTGTTATTCGAACTCAATCAGCATGACAGAGTGATCTCCAGCCTTGTCCTCGTCAACACTCACACCTGTGTTAACGAGACAATCACTGACATGATGTCAGCTGGTCCTTTTGTGGCAGGGATGAAATGCAGTGGAAATGTTTTTTGGGTGGATTCAGTTCATTTGCATGGCAAAGACGGACTTTGCAATTAATTGCAATTCATCTGATCACTATTCATAACATTCTGGAGTATATGCAAATTGCCATCATACTGAGGCAGCAGACTTTGTAAAAATTCATATTTGTGTCATTCTCTAAACTTTTGGCCACGACTATATATACTACAGTTTTATTTTACTATAGTATTTATACTATAGTTAACTGTAAATACTACAGTATACTACAGTTAATACTACAGCAAAGTCTGCAAAAACACTACAGTGAATACTCGACCCCATCCCAGTGAATACTCGACCCCATCCCCTTCTCAAGATCATCTCTGGAGACCTTCTCCCATTCCTCACTTCCCTCATCAACTCATCACAGACCACTGGCTGCGTCCCCTCTGACTTCAAAATGGCCCGAGTCACTACCATCCTCAAGAAACCAACACACTACTCATCTGGTATCAAAACCTACAGACCTGTATCCATTCTTTCTTTTCTTTCCAAAACACTTGAGCATGTTGTCTCTGATCAACTTTCTCGTTATCTCTCTCAGAACGACCTTCTTGACCCTAACCAGTCAAGGCTTCAAGATGGGTCACTCAACCTAGACTGCTCTTCTGTGTCACGGAGGATTTTCGCTCTTCCAAAGCTGACTCTCTCTCCTCTGTTCTCATCCTCCTAGATCTATCCGTTGCCTTCGACACTGTGAACCATCAGATCCTCCTTTCCACCGTCTCAGGGCTGGACGTCTCAGGCAATGCCCACTTTTGGATTGAATCCTACCTAGCAGGCCGCTCCTACCAGGTGACATGGAGAGGATCTGTGTCTGCCCAACGTATTCTCACTACTGGTGTCCCCCAGGGCTCGGTTCTAGGCCCTCTCCTCTTCTCTCTATTCACCAAATCGCTCAGCTCCGTCATATCCTCACATGGTCTCTCCTATCATTGCTATGCGGATGACACTCAACCCCTTTTCTCCATTCCCCCTTCTGACACCCAGGTGGTGACACGCATCTCTGCATGCTTGGCAGATATCTCAACTTGGATGTTGGCCCACCACCTCAAGCTCAACCTTGACTCTTCCTCCTGGGGAAGGCCTGCCCGCTCAAAGACCTCTCCATCACGGTTGACAACTCCACAGTGTCACACTCCCAGAGTGCAAAGAACCTTGGAGTGACACTGGACAACAACCTGTTGTTCTCTGCAAACATCAAAGCAGTGACCCGCTCCTGCAGGTTCATGCTCTACAAAATCCGTAGAGTACAACCCTACCTCACACAGGAAGCAGCGCAGGTCCTAATCCAGGCACTTGTCCTCTGCCTTCTGGTCTACTGCAACTCGCTGTTTGTTGGGCTCCCCGCTTGTGCCATCAAACCCCTGCAACTTATCCAGAACACTGCAGCCAACCTGGTTTTCAACCTTCCCAAGTTCTCTCATGTCACCCCGCTTCTCTGACACTCCACTGGCTTCCAGTTGAAGCTCACTTCCGCTACAAGACCATGGTGCTTAACTACAGAACAGCAAGAGGAACTGCCACTCCCTACCTTCAGTCTATGCTCAAACTCTACACCCCAACCTGAGTACTCCATTCTGCCACTTCTGGTCTCTTGTCCCGCCCACCCCTAGGAGGGCAGCTCCCGCTCAGGCCAGTCAAAGCTCTTCTCTGTCCTGGCACTGCAATGGTGGAACCAGCTTCCCACTGAAGCAGCAGAGTCTCTGCCCATCTTCCGAAATCATCTGAAACCCTACTTCTTCAAACAGTATCTTAAATAACCCTCCTACTCTGCTAAGACCCCTCACCCCCCTAAAATGTAAATAGTACACTAAGGTATTCTTTCATGTGGGATGTGTTATCATGTTAGTTACTGCTGAGCCCACTGATACAGCTGTAGGCTGGAGCTGCACCATTTAATTAAGAGATTTAAGGATTACAAAGAAGGGAGGTGCCAATTAGCCAAATTGCTGTCTTAAGATGTAATCTCTTGGGAGAGTAGAGCAGCAACATCACTTCTATAAATTACTGGAAGTTGTTTCAAATCAATAACCTTGTGAACTTATGCAGACCGAAGCAGTATTTCTAAGGAATGATGCACTAGCCATACATTGATAGTGTTATCTTGACAAAGTGTGTGGATGTACACGATACAGTACACTATCCATTAGTCTTTAATAGTACAGTATCTTGTCAAAGAGTTTCCTGTGTTTTAGGATGGATGGATGGATGTACTGTACTCATACCTTGAGGACGGTGATGTTCCAGGCGTAGCTCTCCATGGCTTTATGTAGCTTCCGGCCTTTCAGGCCCTCCTTCGCCCCGATCCTGTGAAGGTCTACATGGAAATCCAGTCCTGGACAAACACAAACACAATATTTGATTGAACTGTTCATAGGGTACCGTCCGCCAAGGTCAGAGGTGTTAGGATAAAGTGGAAGTCCGTTGGACCGTCTGTCCATTTGGACAATAAAATAATGTTATTCATCTTCAGCTGTAGGTTGTTCTGTACCATCACCACCCCGGATGGTCCCATGGCCTGTAGGGCATACTATAACATCACCACCCCGGACGGTCCCATGGCCTGTAGGGCATGCTATACCATCACCACCCTGGATGGTCCCATGGCCTGTAGGGCATGCTATACCATCACCACCCTGGATGGTCCCATGGCCTGTAGGGCATGCTATACCATCACCACCCCGGATGGTCCCATGGCCTGTAGGGCGTACTATACCATCACCACCCTGGATGGTCCCATGGCCTGTAGGGCATGCTATACCATCACCACCCTGGATGGTCCCATGGCCTGTAGGGCGTACTGTACCATCACTGCCCCGGATGGTCCCATGGCCTGTAGGGCATACTATACCATCACCACCCCGGACGGTCCCATGGCCTGTAGGGCGTACTATACCATCACCACCCTGGACGGTCCCATGGCCTGTAGGGCGTGCTATACCATCACACCCTGGATGGTCCCATGGCCTGTAGGGCATGCTATACCATCACCACCCCGGATGGTCCCATGGCCTGTAGGGCATACTATACCATCACTACCCTGGACGGTCCCATGGCCTGTAGGGCGTACTATACCATCACCACCCTGGACGGTCCCATGGCCTGTAGGGCATACTGTACCATCACCACCCTGGATGGTCCCATGGCCTGTAGGGCGTACTGTACCATCACCGCCCCGGATGGTCCCATGGCCTGTAGGGCGTACTGTACCAACACCGCCCCGGATGGTCCCATGGCCTGTAGGGCGTACTGTACCAACACCGCCCCGGATGGTCCCATGGCCTGTAGGGCGTACTGTACCAACACCGCCCCGGATGGTCCCATGGCCTGTAGGGCATACTGTACCAACACCACCCTGGATGGTCCCATGGCCTGTAGGGCATACTATACCATCACCACCCTGGACGGTCCCATGGCCTGTAGGGCATACTATACCATCACCACCCTGGACGGTCCCATGGCCTGTAGGGCATACTATACCATCACCACCCTGGACGGTCCCATGGCCTGTAGGGCATACTGTACCAACACCGCCCCGGATGGTCCCATGGCCTGTAGGGCATACTATACCATCACCACCCTGGACGGTCCCATGGCCTGTAGGGCATACTATACCATCACCACCCTGGATGGTCCCATGGCCTGTAGGGCATACTATACCATCACCACCCTGGATGGTCCCATGGCCTGTAGGGCATACTATACCATCACCACCCTGGACGGTCCCATGGCCTGTAGGGCATACTATACCATCACCACCCTGGATGGTCCCATGGCCTGTAGGGCGTACTGTACCATCACCGCCCCGGATGGTCCCATGGCCTGTAGGGCGTACTGTACCAACACCGCCCCGGATGGTCCCATGGCCTGTAGGGCATACTGTACCAACACCACCCCGGACGGTCCCATTGCCTGTAGGGCGTACTGTACCAACACCACCCCGGATGGTCCCATGGCATGTAGGGCATACTATACCATCACCACCCTGGATGGTCCCATGGCCTGTAGGGCGTACTGTACCAACACCACCCCGGATGGTCCCATGGCATGTAGGGCATACTATAACATCACCACCCTGGATGGTCCCATGGCCTATAGAGCTTACAGTAATATAACCACCCCGGACGGTCCTATGGCCTGTACTGTACTGCTGTAAATCTGTCCACTGTCCAGATCATCTACCACTGGATTGGCACTGACTTCTACAGTACACAGCTACTGTAATGCTGAGTACAGCTGCTTCCCTGGACACTTTTTCAGAGTTTGAGGACAAAGTCTAAATACAGAGCAACT
The DNA here is from genome assembly GCF_002021735.2 of Oncorhynchus kisutch. NCBI lineage: Eukaryota > Metazoa > Chordata > Actinopteri > Salmoniformes > Salmonidae > Oncorhynchus > Oncorhynchus kisutch. Next base: position 53,876,534 of record NC_034183.2, read on the forward strand.
TCCCACTACAAAGACATGTCCCTACCCTTCATGTTCTGTGCTCCACTTAAAAAGTCCCCTCAACAAAGTATGCCATCACCATTCCGGTTCCCCATGGCACACATTGGCACACCCATTTCTCCATCCCTCCAGCAGAGCCACCCTCTTGACAGGCACACGCCCATAAAACCCCACACACACACACCACCACAGTTCAGTGGCTGAGAATCACCCCAGCCGAGAGGCATGGAGAACAAGAGAGGGAAAGAGAGAAATATATTATTAGTGAGCTGCTTCTGAGCAGTAGTGTAACTGGGTTATCCAGGTGTTATAAATAGCACCTGGGCGTGATACGAACAACAATACTAATGGTGAGCAACAATACGTTTCTAGCCAGAGGTCATTTCTCTCTTTCTCTCTCTGTGCCCAGCCTTCTGACACGCTCTCCTCCCATCCATCTACTCATCTACCCATCTCTCTCTCTGTGCCCAGCCTTCTGACACGCTCTCCTCCCATCCATCTACTCATCTACCCATCTCTCTCCCTGTGCCCAGCCTTATGACACGCTCTCCTCTCATCCATCAATCTACTCATCTACCCATCTCTCTCTCTGTGCCCAGCCTTCTGACACACTCTCCTCTCATCCATCCATCTACTCATCTACCCATCTCTCTCTCTGTGCCCAGCCTTCTGACACGCTCTCCTCCCATCCATCTACTCATCTACCCATCTCTCTCTCTGTGCCCAGCCTTCTGACACGCTCTCCTCCCATCCATCTACTCATCTACCCATCTCTCTCTCTGTGCCCAGCCTTCTACACACTCTCCTCCCATCCATCTACTCATCTACCCATCTCTCTCTCTGTGCCCAGCCGTCTGACACGCTCTCCTCTCATCCATCTACTCATCTACCCATCTCTCTCTCTCGCCTGGCTTACTCTACTGCCCGTTCTTTCAAAGTGATAATAATCACTGTTGTTATATTAAGCTGTTTGGTTCCCATTTATTTGACGATTGAATATTTTTGTACTGTGTTTCCACGAGCTGTCAGTGAAATGAATCAGTGAGATATCATATCCTGAACCTCAACCCATTCATTTATCTCCTTTATATTCACAACAAAACCAAAAGTACAGGTGTTAGACTCAGTTCTTAAAAGGGGAGATCTGCAGTTGCTACATCCATTTTTGACCTCATGAATTTATATATATTTATATACCTGTTCCTTCTTGAAGAATATAACATACAAATGAGCTTAGTTCAACTGTCAAATCCAATCAGAACCCAAAATATAAGCTTGTTTTACCAATGTTTGTAAACATTATACATGTAAACAAATTCTGTACAGCCTCAAAAACATGCTTAAAAATATGTTTTTTATATATTAGATGGTCAGACCTTGCATCCATAGCTCTGTCTATAAGAGTGTTTACATTTTTCTCCAGGCCCATCCCTCAGCTTGAGGAACCTTGTGGCACACAGCCTCTCGGACCATTTCATTTTTCAATTGTCCTGTTCCCCTCCTGTGGGACACTTGTCCTGTTCCCCTCCAGTGGCACACTTGTCCTGTTCCCCTCCTGTGGGACACTTGTCCTGTTTCCCTCCTGTGGGACACTTGTCCTGTTCCCCTCCAGTGGCACACTTGTCCTGTTCCCCTCCTGTGGGACACATGTCCTGTTCCCCTCCTGTGGGACACTTGTCCTGTTCCCCTCCAGTGGGACACTCGTCCTGTTCCCCTCCGGTGGCACACTCGTCCTGTTCCCCTCCGGTGGCACACTTGTCCTGTTCTCCTCTGGTGGCACACTTGTCCTGTTCCCCTCCGGTGGCACACTAGTCCTGTTACCCTCCTGTGGCACACTTGTCCTGTCCCCCTCCAGTGGCACACTTGTCCTGTCCCCCTCCAGTGGCACACTTGTCGTTTCTAACTGTCACTTCAAGTAATGAGCCCCTATGGCATACTCTACTCTATCACAGCTGAGTCTCACACTTTGCTTCTCGTGTGAAGAGAGAGGGAGAGAGAGACGAGCGTGTCAGTGCTGGGATGTGCTCAGAGAGAGACGAGCGTGTCAGTGCTGGGATGTGCTCAGAGAGAGACGGGCGTGTCAGTGCTGGGATGTGCTCAGAGAGAGACGGGCGTGTCAGTGCTGGGATGTGCTCAGAGAGAGACGAGCGTGTCAGTGCTGGGATGTGCTCAGAGAGAGACGGGCGTGTCAGTGCTGGGATGTGCTCAGAGAGAGACGGGCGTGTCAGTGCTGGGATGTGCTCAGAGAGAGACGGGCGTGTCAGTGCTGGGATGTGCTCAGAGAGAGACGGGCGTGTCAGTGCTGGGATGTGCTCAGAGAGAGACGGGCGTGTCAGTGCTGGGATGTGCTCAGAGAGAGACGGGCGTGTCAGTACTGGGATGTGCTCAGAGAGAGACGGGCGTGTCAGTGCTGGGATGTGCTCAGAGAGAGACGAGCGTGTCAGTGCTGGGATGTGCTCAGAGAGAGACGGGCGTGTCAGTGCTGGGATGTGCTCAGAGAGAGACGAGCGTGTCAGTGCTGGGATGTGCTCAGAGAGAGACGGGCGTGTCAGTGCTGGGATGTGCTCAGAGAGAGACGGGCGTGTCAGTGCTGGGATGTGCTCAGAGAGAGACGGGCGTGTCAGTGCTGGGATGTGCTCAGAGAGAGACGAGCGTGTCAGTGCTGGGATGTGCTCAGAGAGAGACGAGCGTGTCAGTGCTGGGATGTGCTCAGAGAGAGACCGACGGGATGAGGGGCAACAAAATGTCCCCGCAATCTTCTCTCCGAATGCTCCTACACACCTATGCTCCATATACACATAGGGAAAGGTGGATACCCAGTCAATTGTACAACTGAATGCATTCAACTGAAATGTGTCTTCCACATTTAACCCAACCCCTCTGAATGAGAGAGGTGCGGGGAGCTGCCATAGTCAACATCCACGTCTTTGGCGCCCAGGGCTGTCACGCCCTGGCCTTAGTATTTTGTGTTTTCTTTATTATTTTGGTCAGGCCAGAGTGTAACATGGGTATTTATGTGGTGTGTTTTGTAGGTTATGGGATTGTGGTTAGTGAAGTAGTCTAGGAAAGTCTATGGTTGCCTGGAGTGGTTCTCAATCAGAGGCAGGTGTTTATCGTTGTCTCTGATTGGGAACCATATTTAGGCAGCCATATTCTTTAGGTATTTCGTGGGTGATTGTTCCTGTCTCTGTGTTTGTTGCACCAGATAGGACTGTTTAGGTTTTTCGCGTTTATTGTTTTTGTATATTGTTTGTATTTTCGTCTTTATTAAAGATGTTTATAAATAACCACGCTGCATTTTGGTCCTCCTCTCTTTCACCGGAAGAAAACCGTAACAAGGGCCTTGCTCAGGGACAGAACGACAGATTTTTTACCTTGTTGGCTTGGGGATTCAAACCAGCAACCTTTTGGCTACTGGCCCAAAACTCTAACCACTAGGCTACCTGCCGCCCCAGGCGGGGAGAGAAACAGGGGGAGAGATAAGAGTGAGTAGTAAAATAGAGCAAAAGAGGAGTGAGAAAACGGGACTAACGAGAGAAATGAACAGAATGGAAAAAAAGGCAGGAGAGAGAGAGAGAAATCAAAAAAGAGAGGCTCCGAGCCGAGCTTCATTTATTTATTATGAGTGATGTGCTGCGAGGGAGGGAGCAGCCAACGCTGGATTTCATCACAGGACACCGCAGAGAATGAGATTTTCTCTGTCCGGAACGGCGGCATTGACTATGTAAAGACAGGGGTCTCTTTATCGCCTGCATTTCCATGGTAATGGGATCCATGGTGAGAGGCTGCTAACCATACCAACGCAGCCAGAGGTGGCGGAGAATCTCACCAAGGGACAGAGAGGGGGAGGGGAGGAAGGCATATCAATAAATAAACATAGCCATTTCCATGCAGCCTGTGCCTCCTCCCTCCATCAGTCCTCCTGCCCTATACCCACGCTAGCTAACGCCAGTCTACTGCTGCTGTCTCTCTGGTGCCAGGGCTGGAAAAACCCATTAAAACGGGTGATATGAACTCCGTGGTTCTCTTAAACATGATCACAGGATTTGAATAAGTAATTTTAGGGGTATATACATGATGTGTATGTTATGAAAAGCAACATGTATGCACGTATACACACACACACACTTGTGCACACAGCCACAGGTAGCATCTGTGTGCCAGAACGTATGTCACAGATGCCTGAGTGGTCGTTCATTAGTGCGGCCGGTGTTGTGGTGAGCCATCAATAGAACCCAGGGGGGTTCGTTAGGCAGGCACCTCTGTAGGTGCATGCAGAGAGGAGTTAGCGGGGACATCTGTTCGCCTCACGTCCCGCCTCTCTCTCGCTCTCTCACTCCTCATCAACACATCAGCGCCACTTCCCAAATTAAAGTGATTAGAAGCAATAATGGCTGGGCATAATGATCACAGAGAGGGGGTGGAGGAAGGAGGACAGAGAGGAGAGCCATTCAAACAGAGTGCTGTTTTCTCTGCCACATATATTACAAACGGATGTGTGTGTGTGTGTGTGTGTGTGTGTGTGTGTGTGTGTGTGTGTGTGTGTGTGTGTGTGTGTGTGTGTGTGTGTGTTTACGTATGTGTTGATGGAGGAGACTGTCATCAGTGATCAAAGCTTGATCAGCTTGATCAATTACAAGCGGCACGATGACACACGTGTCCCACTGTGACGGCACCACGCTGACATGTACCTCAAATAACCAGTGTAGGCGTCAGCTGCAATCAGACATCATGGTAGACAACACACCTAAAAAAACTTTCTGTCGATCACTGCCAGCTTATCTGGGTTGTAATATCTCCCTTTTATGGTTTCTCACCCAGCAACTAAATGCTAATTATACATTTTGCTATCAAAATCTATTATAGGACATAAACCTTATATTCCATGTGAATGTACCTCTCCCACCCCCTCTTCTTGCCCCCCCCTCTCTCTCTGCATATCCCCATCTCTTTAGGCTCTTAACATGTAAAGTGTCTATGTTGACTATCACACAGTCCTGAGCTGACCTCTGCATGTCCTCTGAATAACTTAGTGAACATAGATGGTTAGGATATCAACCTACAGTGGCTACATGGGTTCCTATTGGGGCCCGTCGGTCAACATGTAACCCGTTTGGACTGTGGGTTCAGGGGGCCATAATAGACTATAGTCCCAACTTCAAACAAGTTATCCTTATTAAAGCCAGGGGGACACACACTGAGACCTGCGTTTACATTGAGAGCTGTCGGGGTATGATAACCTGCCTCCCCATCCTCTGCAGGCTGGCAGGGCCTAAGGCCCTAGTTCAGTGGGCAGATAGCTAGGAGATGAGTTCCACATGGACACACAAAGCTTCAGAGCATCAGCCGTTTGAAATGGAAGACGGCACCGCTGTCGCCCAGCTGGTGGACAGACGGAGAGAGGGAGGGAGAATGAGAGAGAGAGGGAGGGAGAATGAGAGAGAGAGAGGGAGAGAGAATGGGAGAGAGAGAGGGTTGGGCTGGGAGGGACAGAGGGAGAGAGGGAGGGAGAATGAGAGAGAGAGAGGGAGGGAGAATGAGAGAGAGAGAGAGAGGGTTGGGCTGGGAGGGACGAAGGGAGAGAGGGAGGGAGAATGAGAGAGAGAGGGTTGGGCTGGACGAAGGGAGAGAGGGAGGGAGAATGAGAGAGAGAGGGGGGGTTGGGCTGGGAGGGACGAAGGGAGAGAGGGAGGGAGAATGAGAGAGAGAGGGTTGGGCTGGGAGGGACGAAGGGAGAGAGGGAGGGAGAATGAGAGAGAGAGGTTTGGGCTGGACGAAGGGAGAGAGGGAGGGAGAATGAGAGAGAGAGAGAGGGTTGGCTGGGAGGGACGAAGGGAGAGAGGGAGGGAGAATGAGAGAGAGAGGGTTGGGCTGGGAGGGGTGAAGGGAGAGAGGGAGGAAGAATGAGAGAGAGGGTTGGGCTGGGAGGGACGAAGGGAGAGAGGGAGGGAGAATGAGAGAGAGAGGGTTGGGCTGGGAGGGACGAAGGGAGAGAGGGAGGGAGAATGAGAGAGAGAGTGTTGGGCTGGACGAAGGGAGAGAGGGAGGGAGAATGAGAGAGAGAGAGGGGGTTGGGCTGGGAGGGACGAAGGGAGAGAGGGAGGGAGAATGAGAGAGAGAGAGGGTTGGGCTGGGAGGGACGAAGGGAGAGAGGGAGGGTTGGGCTGGGAGGGACGAAGGGAGAGAGGGAGGGAGAATGAGAGAGGGAGAGGGTTGGGCTGGGAGGGACAGAGGGAGAGAGGGAGGGAGAATGAGAGAGAGAGGGTTGGGCTGGACGAAGGGAGAGAGGGAGGGAGAATGAGAGAGAGAGAGAGAGAGAGAGAGGGTTGGGCTGGGAGGGACAGAGGGAGAGAGGGAGGGAGAATGAGAGAGAGAGAGGGAGGGAGAATGAGAGAGAGAGAGGGTTGGGCTGGGAGGGACAGAGGGAGAGAGGGAGGGAGAATGAGAGAGAGAGAGGGAGGGAGAATGAGAGAGAGAGAGGGTTGGGCTGGGAGGGACGAAGGGAGAGAGGGAGAATGAGAGAGGAGAGAGAGGGTTGGGCTGGGAGGGACGAAGGGAGAGAGGGAGGGAGAATGAGAGAGAGAGAGGGTTGGGCTGGGAGGGACGAAGGGAGAGAGGGAGGGTTGGGCTGGGAGGGACGAAGGGAGAGAGGGAGGGAGAATGAGAGAGGGAGAGGGTTGGGCTGGGAGGGACAGAGGGAGAGAGGGAGGGAGAATGAGAGAGAGAGGGTTGGGCTGGGAGGGACGAAGGGAGAGAGGGAGGGAGAATGAGAGAGAGAGTGTTGGGCTGGACGAAGGGAGAGAGGGAGGGAGAATGAGAGAGAGAGAGGGGGTTGGGCTGGGAGGGACGAAGGGAGAGAGGGAGGGAGAATGAGAGAGAGAGAGGGTTGGGCTGGGAGGGACGAAGGGAGAGAGGGAGGGTTGGGCTGGGAGGGACGAAGGGAGAGAGGGAGGGAGAATGAGAGAGGGAGAGGGTTGGGCTGGGAGGGACAGAGGGAGAGAGGGAGGGAGAATGAGAGAGAGAGGGTTGGGCTGGACGAAGGGAGAGAGGGAGGGAGAATGAGAGAGAGAGAGAGAGAGAGAGAGGGTTGGGCTGGGAGGGACAGAGGGAGAGAGGGAGGGAGAATGAGAGAGAGAGAGGGAGGGAGAATGAGAGAGAGAGAGGGTTGGGCTGGGAGGGACAGAGGGAGAGAGGGAGGGAGAATGAGAGAGAGAGAGGGAGGGAGAATGAGAGAGAGAGAGGGTTGGGCTGGGAGGGACGAAGGGAGAGAGGGAGAATGAGAGAGGAGAGAGAGGGTTGGGCTGGGAGGGACGAAGGGAGAGAGGGAGGGAGAATGAGAGAGAGAGAGGGTTGGGCTGGGAGGGACGAAGGGAGAGAGGGAGGGTTGGGCTGGGAGGGACGAAGGGAGAGAGGGAGGGAGAATGAGAGAGGGAGAGGGTTGGGCTGGGAGGGACAGAGGGAGAGAGGGAGGGAGAATGAGAGAGAGAGAGGGAGGGAGAATGAGAGAGAGAGAGGGTTGGGCTGGGAGGGACGAAGGGAGAGAGGGAGGGAGAATGAGAGAGAGAGGGTTGGGCTGGACGAAGGGAGAGAGGGAGGGAGAATGAGAGAGAGAGGGTTGGGCTGGGAGGGACAGAGGGAGAGAGGGAGGGAGAATGAGAGAGAGAGGGAGGGAGAATGAGAGAGAGAGAGAGGGTTGGGCTGGGAGGGACAGAGGGAGAGAGGGAGGGAGAATGAGAGAGAGAGAGGGTTGGGCTGGGAGGGACGAAGGGAGAGAGAGAAAGAGAGAGAGATAGGTAATGGCGCAAGGGTTGATGGCTAAATTGTGCCACAATGTGTTTATCACTAAACACACTCATCAAATGGACTGGAAACATTGACTCATTGCCTAACATCGAATTCCTTTCGATCCTTTGTCATTGGTTAACTGGCTGAACCCCTGCGATTGTCACGGACCAAAATCACAGGATGCATCCTGATCTGCAGTCGGAGGGGAATCTTTGGTTCTGTCTTGAATAACTGGCTGATTTCAAAATAGCTGTCTGATCTGGCCATGCAGTCAAGCGGCTCTCTCCTCCCTGACTGGTTCTGGTGGTTGGCCTTTATTTTTGATTGGCTGGCAAACGGCCATATTTATGTGTGGGCTGGCTGGTTGACCTCTGCCCTCCAGAGTTCCACACTACAGCAGAGACTCAATGAGGCATCCACACAGTCGCTAGGGGCCCTCCCTACTTCCTGTCCTGGCCGCTTTATTAAAACCATACATACACGTTGACGCACACACACACGCACGCACCCACAGACACACACACATACACATGCACTGAATGAGCCAACCATCCCTCTTCTAGTTTTCCCCATCGTTGGTTTTATTACCGGTGGTGTAGCAGTGCTCCCCATGCCCAGGTGCCTTATGGGTAAACAGCGGTGTGCTGTCGTCTCTCCGTGGGGCTGCTGAGAGCCCAGCCATGTGTGTCACAGCTGCTTCAGCTTCCTGTGTTTGTAGTTCCTTCGCCGCACACTTTTTATTTTTCCATTTCATTTTGTTCCGCCTGGCCAAGCAATACCAAAACAGCGCCCTTGTCAGAAAGCATGAGCTGGGATGCAGAGGCATGGGAGAAGTTAAGTCTTAGAAATCTGTGTGAATCCAGCAGAGAGGTGGGGGAGAGGGGAGGGATGGCTGCAGGACATGTCTTTTTAAGACTGGGCTGGGTGAAGGGTGGGGTGGAGGAGGGTGAGGGAGGGAGGGAGGGAGCTGGATGTTAGAGAAAGTGTTTGGCATGAGGCTGAGGGGGTTATTTTTCTCCAGTTCCCCCACGCAATGTTTTCTCATTATATTATTATATTACACAACCGACCCTTTGACATCCCACTACTGACACCAACACACAGCTGTGTGGCTGTATAGCTGTGTAGTTACTGGTGGGGTTTCAGCCATGCTGAGCCCAGAGCTTCTTATGGGTCTGTTCTATGGAGGAGCGGGGGAGTGCATTCTGATTTAAGCCCAGCTTTCATGCTCCATCCCTGGGTAATAGGGAAGCACGACACTGGCACAGGGACATGGTGCTGCCCACACGGAGGTGGCTGGGCATGGGCATGAGCCCATGACCCCTGTTACTGTGAGACTGAGGGGAGGCCTGTGGGGTGCAGGCTCACCTCATCAGATTTGGCACACTGGGTGGACATGTGCAAGCCTGTCCAGTGGCTTCAGTGTCTGATGAATTCCCCCAACCATCTCAGTATCACTCTTAAACACACACACTCTCCCTCCCTCCCTCTCTCTCACTCTCACACACACACACACACACACACACACACACACACACACACACACACACACACACACACACACACACACACACACACACACACACACACACACACACACACACACACACACACACACACACACACACACACACACACACACACCCTAAACCTGTCTCTGCCTGGTTCTGTTAACATGTGGATGTTTTTCATTCCATCCACAGTTCATTCTGAATATGATATATATAGTGCCTTCAGAAAGAATTCAAACCACTTGACTTATTCCCAGATTTTGTTGTGTTACAGCCTGAATAGAACATGTATGAAATGTATATATTTTTCTCATCCATATCCACACAATACCCCATAATGGCAAAGTGAAAATATGTTTTTAGACATTTTTGCACATTTATTGAAAATGAAATAGAGAAATATCTCATTCACATACGTATTCACACACCTGAGTCAACACATGTCAGAATCACCTTTGGGAGCGACTACAGCTGTGAGTCTTTCTGGGTAAGTCTCTAAGAGCTTTGCACACCTGGATTGTACAATATTTGCACATTATCATTTTTTTAATTATTCAAGCTCCGTCAAGTTGCTTGTTGATCATTCATTGTTACACACCCATTTTCAAGTCTTGCCATAGATTTTCATGCCGATTTAACTCAAAACATTAACTAGGCCACTTAGAAACATTCAATGGTGTCTTGGTACTCAACTCCAGTGTATATTTGGCCTTGTATTTTAGGTTATTGTACTGCTGAAAGGTGAATTTGTCTCCCAGTGTGTCACGCCTAGTCTCTATTTCGGTTTGGTCAGGGTGTGATTTGGGTGGGCATTCTATGTTCTTTATTTCTAGGTTTTGTGTTTCTATGTTTTGGCCGGGTATGGTTCTCAATCAGGGACAGCTGTCCATCATTGTCTCTTGATAAGGAATCATACTTAGGCAGCCTGTTTTGCCACCTTAGGTTGTGGGATGTTTTTTGTTAGCTCTGTGTAGCCTTCAGAACATGACGTTCGTTGTTCTTTTGTTGTTTTGTTTAGTGTTCAGTTGTAATAAAAGTATGAACACTTCCCACGCTGCACCTTGGTCCACTTCTTCCGACGAGCGTTACACAGTGTCTGTTGGAAAGCAGTTTTTCCTCTAGGATTTGGCCTGTGCTTAGCTCTATTCCGTTTCTTTTTATCCTAAAAAACTCAATAGTCCTTGCCGATGACAAGCATACCTCTAACATGATGCTGCCACCACCATGCTTGAAAATATGAAGGTGGTACTCAGTGATGTGTTGTGTTGGATTTGCACCAAACATAACACTTTGTATTCAGGACATAAAGTTCATTTCTTTGCCACTTTTTTTGCAGTATTACTTTAGTGCCTTATTGCAAATAGGATGCAAGTTTTGAATAATTTTACTCTGTACAGGCTTCCTCCTTTTAACACTGTCATATAGGTTAGTATTGTGGAGTAACTACAATGTTGTTGATCCATCCTCAGTTTTCTCCTCTCACAGCCATTAAACTTTGTAACTGTTTTAAAGTCACCATTGGCCTCATGGTGAAATCCCTGAGTGGTTTCCTTCCTCTCCGGCAACTGAGTTAGGAAGGACTCCTGTATTTTAGTAGTGACTGCGTGTATTGATACACCATTCAAAGTGTAATTAATAACTTCACCATGCTCAAAGGGATAGTTACTGTCAGCTTTTTTCATCTCCTAATAGGTTCCCTTCTTTGTGATGCATTGGAAAACCTCCCTGGTCTTTGTGGTTGAATCTGTGTTTGAAATTCACTGCTCGACTGAGGGACCTTACAGACAATTGTATGTGTGGGACACAGAGCTGAAGTAGTCATTCATAAATCATGCTAAACACTATTATTATAAAACGTATTATGTGACTTGTTAAGCACGTTTTTACCCCAGAACTTATTTAGACTTGTCATAACAAAAGGGTTGAATACTTATTGACTCTAGACATTTCAGGTTTTAATTTGTAATCTATTTGTAAAAATGTCTAAAAACATCATTCCACTTTGACATTATGGTGTATTGTGTGTAGGCCAGTCACACCCTTTCTCAATATAATTCATTTTGAATTTGTTGTAACACAACAAAATGTGGAAAAAGTCAAGGGGTGTGAATAAATATATACTGTACACTCCCCTACGTATTTATTTGGCCAGTGAAGCTAAAACGTTTAATTTGGCTCTATACCCGAACAATTTGATATGTACTATAGTACATACCTGTTTTCATACATATCTGTTTCACCATTTAGAAATGAATGCACTTCATGTATCTAGTCATAAATACTTGTACAAATTCACTTAGTGTTTTCAGTTTAGTCAAAACGTTTGCATTTGGTCTCATATTCTTAGCACACAATGACTACATCAAGCTTGTGACTACAAAGTAGTTGGGTGCATTTGCAGTTTGTTTTGGTTGTGTTTCGGATTATGTTGTGCCCAGTAGAAATGAATGGTAAATGATGTATTGTGTTATTTTGGAGTCACTTTTATTGTAAATAAGAATAGAATATGTTTCTAAACACTTGCTACCATGATTACAGATAATCCTGAATGCATCGTGAATAACGATGAGTGAGAAAGTGTCACAGATCATACCCCCAAGACAGGCGAGCCTCTCACCATTACCAGGGGGTGATATTTATGCCTCTGTAACAAAGCTGGAGTCTTTGACAATTTGTTGGGCCTTCCTCTAACACAACCTGGTATTGAGGTCCTGGATGACAGGGAGCTCGACCCCAGTGACGTACTGGGCCGTTCTCACCACCCTCTGTAGCGCCTTGCAGTTGCCGTACCAAGCGGTGATGCAGCCACTCAAGATGCTCTCAGGGGTGCAGCTGTAGAACTTTTGGAGGATCTGAGGGCCCATGTCAAATCTTTTCAGCCTCCCGAGGGGGAAGGGACGTTGTAGTGCCCTCTTAAAACTGTGTTGGTGTATGTGAACCATGTTAATTACTTAGTGATGCGGAGGAACTTGAAACTCTCGACCTGCTCCACTACAGCCCCATCGATGTGGATGGGGCCGTGCTCGCCCCTCCGTTTCCTGTAGTCCACGATCAGCCCCTTTGTCTTGCTGACGGTGAGGGAGAGGTTGTTGTCCTGGCATCACACTGCCTGGTCTCTGACCTCCTCCCTACAGGCTGCTTCACTGTCCAAATAAAAACGTTAGGAGGTGTACACGTGTGCCCTCGCTGCTGGTTTACGTGCATCTGTTTAATATCCATGGGCTTACCAGTGCAGATGTACTATGTGTGTTATGTCTCGCCTTCAGAGGCGGGCAGGCACAAATACTGTAGGTAAACAAACATAATGAGGATAAATCAGGAATCCTGATGCATCTTCATCTCATCTTCTCTGCCATTTAGAAGCGCTGTCTGTCTGCAGCCATCTGTCTGTCTGCAGCCGCTCAGTACTGCAGTGGGGGCAAACTGCAATTACAGCCCCGCGCAGAGGATGGCGAGCCAGGAGAAAGACAATCATTGGCCCCCTAATTTGGAGCCATTTTGTACTTAAAATATCTCATTATAGTCAATTACAACCACGCACCAAAAGCCTTAGTCACCGCTATCGTCCACAAGCCACTTAAAAAAAACAGTATTGACGATTCCCTGCTTCCATTCTCTCCCTCATTCTATCTTTCTATCTATTACTGTCCTTCCTGTCCTCTTTATTCACTCAGTTGATTCACTCCTCTTGTTCCATTCAATGCCGTCTTGCTCGGTGAGTGAATGCACATGCCAACTGACGTGTTAACCACCCAGGGCTGAGTCCCTGAAGATACATGGTAAATTACTGGATGGCTACAGCAATAGCAATGACAGTGACTATGGTGAAATCCCCACAGGTACAGTTGAAGTCAGAAGTTTACATCCACTTAGGTTGGAGTCATTAAAACGTATTTTTCAACCACTCCACAAATTCTTGTTAACAAACTATAGTTTTGGCAAGTCGGTTAGGACATCTACCTTGTGCATGACACAAGTCATTTTTCCAACAATTGTTTACAGACAGATTATTTAACTTATAATTCACTGTATCACAATTCCAGTGGGTCAGAAGCTTGCATACACTAAGTTGACCGTACCTTAAATCAGCTTGGAAAATTCCAGAAAATTATGTCATGGCTTCTGATAGGCTAATTGACATCATTTGAGTCAATTGGAGGTGTACTTGTAGATGTAAGGCATACCTTCAAACTCGGTGCCTCTTTGCTTGACATCATGGGAAAATCAAAAGAAATCAGCCAAGACCTCAGGAAAAAAATTGTAGACCTTCACAAGTCTGGTTCATCTTTGGGAGCAATTTCCAAATACCTGAAGGTACCACGTTCATCTGTACAAACAATAGTACGCAAGTATAAACACCATGGGACCATGCAGCCGTCATACCGCTCAGGAAGGAGATGCATTCTGTCTCCTAGAGATGAACGTACTTTGGTGAGAAAAGTGCAAATCAATCCCAGAACAACAGCAAAGGACCTTGTGAAGATGCTGGAAGAAACAGGTACAAAAGTATCTACATTCACAGTAAAACGAGTCCTATATTGACATAACCTGAAAGGCCGCTCAGCAAGGAAGAAGCCACTGCTCCAAAACCTCCATAAAAAAAACAGACTACGGTTTGCAACTGCACATGGGGACAAAGATTGTACTTTTTAGAGAAATGTCCTCTGGTCAGATGAAACAATCATAGAACTGTTTAGCCATAATGACCATCATTATGTTTGGAGGAAAAAGGGGAGGCTTGCAAGCCGAAGAACACCATCCCAACCGTGAAGCACAGGGGTGGCAGCATCATGTTGTGGGGGTGCTTTGCTGCAGGTGGGACTGGTGCACTTCACAAAATAAATGGCATCATGATGATGGAAAAGTTTTATGTGGATATAGTGAAGCAACATCTCAAGACATCAGTCAGGAAGTTAAAGCTTGGTCGCAAATGGGTCTTCCAAATGGACACAATGACACCAAGCATACTTCCAAAGTTGTGACAAAATGGCTTAAGGACAACAAAATCAAGGCATTGGAGTGGCCATCACAAAGCTCTGACCTCAATCCAATAGAACATTTGTGGGCAGAACTGAAAAAGCGTGTGCGAGCAAGGAGGCCTACAAACCTGACTCAGTTACACCAGCTCTGTCAAGAGGAATGGGCCAAAATTCACCCAACTTATTGTGGGAAGCTTACGGAAGGCTACCCGAAACATTTGACCCAAGTTAGACAATTTAAAGGCAATGCTACCAAATAATAATTGAGTGTATGTAAACTTCTGACCCACTGGGAATGTGACGAAATAAATAAAAGCTGAAATAATTCATTCTCTCTACTATTATTCTTACATTTCACATTCTTAAAATAAAGTGGTGATCCTAACTGACCTAAGACAGTTAATTAAATGTCTGGAATTGTGAAAAACTGACTGAAAAATGAATTGTGAAAAACTGATTCCACTGCTGTGCCTATGAATCTAAGCAGGGTTGGTCCTGGCCGTTCCCTGAATGAGAGACCATATGCTGCTGGAAGTGGTGTTATATAATATCTCATTGCCTTGTGTAGGGTGCTGTCTTCCAGATGGGATGTTAAAATGGGTGTCCTAACTCTCTGTGGTCACTAAAGCTCCCATGGCACTTATTGTAGGGGTGTTAACCCTGGTGTCCTGGCTAAATTCCCATCTGGCCCTCTTACCATCATGGCCACCTAATCATCCCCAGCTTTCAATTGGCTCATTCATCCCCCTTCCTCTCCCCTGTAAATATTCCCCAGGTCATTGCTGTAAATCAGAATGTGTTCTTAGTCAATTTACCTGGTAAAAAAATGTAATAGATAGACTGATCAGCGACCAGTTTGGGATGGGAGTGTCTGGGTTTGTTGAAGCTCCTGACCGTGGCAAAGACTGGTCCGAGATCTGTTTGTGCTGTCTTGCCGACCTTAGGAGACAGCACTTTACCAGGCTATGTCACAGATAAAGTGAATACCACAAAGCCTTACCTGCCCGTTGTGCTTGTGTAAGCTTGGAGTAGACCACGTCAGCTGACTCGATCAGCGTCCGGCTCGTCTGAATCATCTATAGAGAAATAAACGGGACAAGATTACGCAAAAGGAAGTGAGGTCGTACAGCATCAAGCAATTCCTGTGTCGCAGGGGGACTTCTTATGTCATGAGTCCTACTGTAGACAAGGCTAAACAGGACAATGGAAACAAAACCTCTTAGTAAAGAATAACACAGAATTATCATTGAATGTACGCATAGCCAAACATGGGGGAATACCATAGAAATAATGAATAACAAAGTCTAAAGGGAAATTCTTCTCAGAGACATTCGATGGAAGAGAAAGAGGGTATGTCAACATTTCACAAAGCCCTTGGATCATTCGCTCTTATAAACTTTTTTCTCCCTGTGCAATTGCCAGACCCTGGGAATCACACCCACACACACAGAGACAGAGACAGAGACAGAGACAGACAAAACACACACACACACACACACACACACACACACACACACACACACACACACACACACACACACACACACACACACACACACACACACACACACACACACACACACACACACACACACACACACACGGCGAGTCCTGATCATGTGGTGACACAGTAGAGGATAGGAGGTGAGAACAGTCTGGGTGCATCCTAAATGACACCCTGTTCCATATTTAGTGGACTACTTTAGACCAGAGCCCATAGGGTTCTGGCCAAAAGTAGTGCACTACATAGGGAATAGGGTGCCATGTTGTGATGCAGCCCCCGTCTGGTCCCCTACCTGTGTTCCTGGAAGCATTGAGCCAGCCTTACAGCATTAGCCCAGTTCCAATCCCCAACCCTGTGACCTGAACTGAAAACCTTCTGCTTTTACAGCCTCTCTCCCTCCCATAGACAGCGAGAAGCAGCTGGCCTGACCCAGCAGCAGGAGAACGCTAATGAAGTTTCACACTTTAGTTAAGAGCACAGAGACAAGAAGCAGGCCACTGTGTGTGGGCTGGTACAGGGCCACTGGATCTGGCATCATATTGGTCAGCAGACAGGACAGGGGGCTGGCTCCCATTGGCTCAGGCTGAGCTGGGTCTCTCTGGCCTGGCCTCAAGGGCGCTGACCACAAAGTTCCAATCTGCTGATGCTCAGTTCACTCCTAGGTTACGGCGCCTGCATCCAACCAGCCCACAGGAGGACAACCATTAATGTCTTAATGGCTAGGGCTGGTACACACACACACACACACACACACACACACACAAACGGATACACACACACACCCGCAAACACTGGAGCCTCTGTTTTTGAGAGTGGGGCGTGTGCCAATGGACTAATCTTTGGAAGCACACAGTAACACTCAGCTGACTGACCCTGTGCTCAGGACAGGCAGCCTCTGTCTCAGACACACTCAACCTCACTGTAGATTCATCTCCTCAGCTGTCGGGACTCTGCTAGCTAACGCTGGGAGGCTGGGAGCACAGGAATGTTGCAATGGAACAGCATTGGAATTATTTTTAGGCCCTTCATTTAGGCTCTTCATTAAAGCCCTTCACATGTGAATGTCATGTACTGGGGCCATAAGAGGTACTCAAAGACAAGCCCAGGGAGAAAGCTGATTAAACTACAAAACTATTTAGAGCCTCAGCTATGGGACTTATATGAGGTTGTTGCACTAGGAGTGACTGGGATATGAACAGTAATGTCATGTAGCTACAACACCACAACAGTTCCTCTGGGATGACCCAGTTCAATAGGTCAAACCAATCTCCATCAGGGGGGTGGAATAGTGGGGTGTGGACTTGCTCTGAGCGCTGGGGGGGGGGGGGGGGGGGGGGGGGGGCTTTAACCACCCCTGTGTTGGCCTGTACCAGTAGGTGCCTGGTGAATAATGAATAAGCTGGTTGTCATCACAGATCAGACAGCAGCCAGGATGGAGAGTGACGGCTTGGGGAGACACAGGGCATGATGGGAAGCCGTGCAGAAGCGCAGCAGGGTGAACTGCTCTGGGATGAGTTAGCGTTTATCACAGCGCTGCAGTGAGCTATAGGAAATGGTTTGTTCACTCCCTGTGGTGGAGGTCATCTGTGGCATGTTCCCTTGCTGTGTCATAATGTGCTAACAATTTATAACATTTTCCTACACTGATAGTATTATTTCAAGGCATAGTGTGCAACCGACTCTTAAAGACTGTATAGTGCACAAGGGTGTTGTTGTAGCTTGTCACCTTACCAGGTTGTGATGCGTTTTTCATTTCACAGCACCTTTTTAGTGAATAACCTTCGCACGCCTATTAACCACCAATGAACATTGCGCTTGCGTCACTAATTTCAGCATTTACCCACAAAACGTATCTCTCTGAGTACAACATAGACCTGAACAGAACGGTAGCTCTGCAGTGCATGTTATGCCTATGTGGTGCTGCTATAAGCGTACCATGTCGTAGGCGTTGAGGACCTTGCGGAGCAGCTCGGGGACGGGCCCTTGGGCCTCCATGGTGGGGTAGGCTTGACTCAGGTCCACGGTCACCCTGAGCGCTCGCTCGCTGTTCATCAGCCACGTGGACACGGTCAGGATACACTGCTTCATGTTGGCCGCCGGCGTCAGACCACACAGCTCCTTGAACGACACCATGGCATTCTGGTAAATAAACAGAGAGGATCATGGATGAGTGTTAGCATCACGGAATCTGTAATTATTGAAAGAGATTGTAAGATAGCGGACCCAAGGGACAATTCAAACACAGAGAGGATGGTTTATTGATTCCAAGATGATCATGGGGCAAGTTCACTGTTATTACTACATTGCCCACAGCAACTTAAAAAACAATAATCATTGTGACCAAAATGTCCCACAAGACCGTACTCTGCACATGAGATAAATGTGGTCAACCGTATCCTGATACTCTTCTCAAGCCAGAGAGAACCTCAGGAGAGGAAGAACGGTCCTGATTACGTTTGTGTTCATTAGCGAACCGAGCGTTTCCCATGACATCACAGCCTGCTCGTTCAGTGGTGCAACGCGGCCCAGGAGCCTCCACTTCAGGCTGCCTGGCCCTGGTTCTGGCCCTGCCACAACGCCTGCCTCTCTGCCTGCACCTCCAGCACTGCGTGGCTGTTCACATCACAGCCCAGCATTGTTCCCTCCAGCTTTTGAACCTGAGCCCTGATTCGGGCCCACCGGGCCATTCACACAGTACATCACCATTCACTGGCCCATCCAAACAGGGGAAGGGAAAAAAGCAATGGGGGATGAAAGAGAGACCAAAATTGGAAAGATAGAGTGAGAAGGGAAGAGAGGGATAGAGAAGGGAGACGGGAGGGAGGGAGAAAGAGAGATGGGAGGGAGGGAGAAAGAGAGACGGGAGGGAGGGAGAAAGAGAGACGGGAGGGAGGGAGAAAGAGAGACGGGAGGGAGGGAGAAAGAGAGACGGGAGGGAGGGAGAAAGAGAGACGGGAGGGAGGGAGAAAGAGAGACGGGAGGGAGGGAGAAAGAGAGACGGGAGGGAGGGAGAAAGAGAGACGGGAGGGAGGGAGAAAGAGAGATGGGAGGGAGGGAGAAAGAGAGACGGGAGGGAGGGAGAAAGAGAGACGGGAGGGAGGGAGGGAGGGAGAAAGAGAGACGGGAGGGAGGGAGAAAGAGAGACGGGAGGGAGGGAGAAAGAGAGACGGGAGGGAGGGAGAAAGAGAGACGGGAGGGAGGGAGAAAGAGAGACGGGAGGGAGGGAGAAAGAGAGACAAGTGGGGAAAACCAGTCGTAAGACAAAGAGGAAAAACGGGAGAAAAAAAGGGAAAGACAGAATAAAAGAAGGAGGGTGAGAAACAACAGACTGAGGGAGGAAGAGTGTGTGGTGATGGTAGTTTGGAAGTGGTCAACAAACCAGGCAGTGTGGGAACCGGGCTGTGTCCCCCTGCAGGACCTCCGGTCCAGGAGAAAGGCTCTTTTCTCCCCCTGGAGGATGGCTGTCATTTTGTGGGCCGACATAGGCATCTGTATGCACACACAGCCTCAACTAAAGCTATTAACACCCTCCGGCTGAGGAAGCACAGCCAAGGAGAGCGGCTTTTACTGTTGAATGAGAAATGGAGAAGATGTGTATGGGTTTCTCACTGTAGTGTAGGTGTAGATGTGTGTGTGTGCATGTGCCAGTGTGTGTGTGTTCGCGGAAGTGTGTGTGTTTGTGTATGCATGCGTGTGTTTCTTTGTGCCTGTGTATGTGCGCATAGTACGTTTCTGTGTCTCTCTCTGTATGTTTGTGTGAGTACACGCCACTGTATGTGTCTCTGTATGTTTGTGTGAGTACACACCCCTGTGTGTGTCTCTGTATGTTTGTGTGAGTACACGCCCCTGTGTGTGTCTCTGTATGTTTGTGTGAGTACACATCCCTGTGTGTGTCTTTGTATGTTTGTGTGAGTACACGCCCCTGTGTGTGTCTCTGTATGTTTGTGTGAGTACACACCCCTGTGTGTGTCTCTGTATGTTTGTGTGAGTACACGCCCCTGTGTGTGTCTTTGTATGTTTGTGAGAGTACATGCCCCTGTGTGTGTCTTTGTATGTTTGCGTGAGTACACACCCCTGTGTATGTCTTTGTATGTTTGTGTGAGTACACGCCCCTGTGTATGTCTTTGTATGTTTGTGTGAGTACACGCCCCTGTGTGTGTCTTTGCATGTTTGTGAGAGTACACGCCCCTGTGTATGTCTTTGTATGTTTGTGAGAGTACACGCCCCTGTGTGTGTCTTTGTATGTTTGTGTGAGTACACACCCCTGTGTCTGTCTCTGTATGTTTGTGTGAGTACACGCCCCTGTGTGTGTCTTTGTATGTTTGTGTGAGTACACACCCCTGTGTGTGTCTTTGTATGTTTGTGTGAGTACACGCCCCTGTGTGTGTCTTTGTATGTTTGTGTGAGTACACACCCCTGTGTGTGTCTTTGTATGTTTGTGTGAGTACACACCCCTGTGTGTGTCTTTGTATGTTTGTGTGAGTACACACCCCTGTGTGTGTCTTTGTATGTTTGTGTGAGTACACACCCCTGTGTGTGTGATTGTTGTTGCTCTATACATTCCATACTGTATCCAGACTGCAGGGGCCACAGAACCAAACAGAACAGTTAGCCACTGTCTTTAATTATCCTCATCCCTTCCTCCTCTACCCCTCCAACATTACATTCCCCAAATGAGAACTGCGTGTCTGGTTTCACTGCTGTTTTTGTTCCCCTCTTGCACCCCTCTTGCACCCCCCCCCCCCCCCCCCCCCCCGCTCGCTCTAATCTCTTTCTCTCACTCCCCGGACTGGAGTTTGGAGTTGGGAGTGAATGCAGCAGGCCCTTTACTGGAACGCATGCTGCAGGAACAGAGTATGGGGCCGTCTCTCTCTCTCTCTCTCTCTCTCTCTCTCTCTCTCTCAGGGGCTTTATTGGCATGGGAAACATGTGTTAACATTGTGAAGTAGATAATAAACAAAAGTGAACTAAACAAAAACAGTAAACATTACACTCACAGAAATTCCAAAAGACATTTCAAATGTCAGATTATGTCTATATACAGTGTTGTAACAATGTGCAAATAGTTAAGGTACAAAAGGGAAAATAAGTTAACATAAATATGGGTTGTATTTGCAATGTTTGTTCTTCACTGGTTGCCCTTTTCTTGTGGCAACAGATCACAAATCTTGCTGCTGCTATTTCACCCAGTAGATAAGGGAGTTTATCAAAATTGGGTTTGTTTTCTGTTTAATCTGGGGAAAACATGTGTCTCTAATATGGTCATCCATTTTGCAGGAGGTTAGGAAGTGCAGCTCAGTTTCCCCTAATTTTATAGGCAGTGTGCGTATAGCCTGTCTCTTTCTCAATAGCAAGGCTATGCTCACCGAGTCTGTACATAATCAAAGCTTTCCTTAAGTGTGGGTCAGTCACAATGGTCAGGTATTCTGCCACTGTGTACTCTCTGTTTAGGGCCAAATAGCATTCTAGTTTGCTCAGTTTCTTTGTGAAATTCTTTCCAATGTGTCAAGTAATTATCTTTTTGTTTCCTCATGATTTGATTGGGTCTAATTGTGTTGTTGTGCTGGGGCTCTGTGGGTTCTGTTGGTGTTTGTGAAAAGAGCCCCAGGACCAGCTTGCTTAGGGGACTCTTCTCCAGATTAATCTCCCTGTAGGTGATGGCTTTGTTGTGGAAGGTTTGGGAATTGCTTCCTTTTCGGTGGTTATAGAATTTAACGGCTCTTTTCTGGATTTTGATCATTAGCGGATATCGGCCTAATTCTGCTCTGCATGTATTATTTGGTGTTTTATATTGTACATATTGTACATATATTTTCAGAATTATGCATGCAGTCTCAATTTGGTGTTTGTTCCATCTCCCTCTCTCTCTCTCAAACACACACACACACACACACACACACACACACACACACACACACACACACACACACACACACACACACACACACACACACACACACACACACACACACACACACACACACACACAGCGTATGCGCACACACACACACAAATATATCCACGCAAAGGCACACACACACAAAGGAAAGGGAGAGTTAAATCCTAAATAGCCTGAATGGATTTCCTGCCACTCCTACAGAGCCTCTCTGTAACGGCCAGTCTCCTCGCCCACTCTCCTCCTCTCCAATCCCCTGTAAGAGGAACGCACTTCACTCTGTTATTGTTCAGAGTAGATCACCTGGAAAAGTAGTTATTTGAGATGATCAATCACTCTTTGTCAGAGGTCACTGAAGTGTGATAAGGCATTTCTTAATACCATTTCATGCGTATTATGGGGTGTGACTGTAGGCAACATTTTTTGTCATTTATCAGATGCTCTTATGACTTACAACTGGCCAGAGTGACTTACAGCTGGCCAGAGTGACTTACAGCTGGCCAGAGTGACTTACAGCTGGCCAGAGTGAATTACAGCTGACAGAGTGACTTGTGTGTGTTTCTGTGTATGGCCAACATTTGAATTAAAAGACTGCACTACACTCCCGAGTGGCGCAGCGGTCCCAGGCTGTGTCACAACCGGCCGTGACCTGGAGTCCCATAGTGCGGCGCACATTTGGCTCAGCGTCGTCCGGGTTAGGGGAGGGTTTGGCAGGAGGGGCTTTACTTGGCTAATCGTGCTCTAGCGATTCCTGGTGGCGGGCCGAGCGCCCGCAGGCTGACTTGGGCCGTCAGTTGAACAGTGTTTCTTCCAACACATTGGTGCAGCTGGCTTACGGGTTAAGCGGGTGGGTGTTAAGGAGCGCGGTTCCGCAGGTCATGTTTTGGAGGACGCATGACTCGACCTTCGCCTCCCGAACCCGTTAGGGGAGTTGCAGCGATGAGATAAGATCGCAATTGGACATCATGAAATTGGGAAGAAAAAGGGGGTAAAAGAAAAATCTAATAAAAGATTGCAATATACAGTATCAATCTGCATGTATACATTTACGCATGAATGGGTGTGCTATTGTGGTGCTATTGTGGTGCTATTTTGCTGCTATTTTGCTGCTATTGTGGTGCTATTTTGCTGCTATTTTGCTGCTATTGTGGTGCTATTTTGCTGCTATTGTGGTGCTGTGACAGTGTGTGTTGAGGTTTCTCTCATTACCATGCACCCTCAACACAGGCCTTTGTGAAGAAGACTTGAAGTCTCCCTGAAGTCTCCCTTCTTTACTCTGTCATGTGTGAGTCAGTGGCTGTGTGTCTCAGGGGAGAGGAGGCTCTTTATTGGAGGCCAGACTACACTGGGTGACGCTGCCAGCTGCCAGCTCTGGTCTCCTCTACAGGTGATAATATCATCCAATGGGATTTGGCTCCTCTCGCCTCTGGGTCCTCCTGCCCCTAGCACCACAATCTCTACCTTCACTTATACTACGGGTACAGGCATCCATCTGGGGAGACCATCTACAAGAAAGCATTGATGCCAACCACAGTGACGCCATCCATCTCCACATCAGGCCTGTTTGGCTGTTTGCCCGTTTCTATCTCTGTTCCTCTGAGGGAGATGGACATTTTACATCTCCCTTTATGGAACAGGGGCAACTGCGGTGCAGTCTACACACAGGCTGGCAAAAACACAACCACACACACACACACACACACACACACACACACACACACACACACACACACACACACACACACACACACACACACACACACACACACACACACACACACACAGATCTTGTCACCTGCTGTACCAGTTACCTATTCGTAATTGTCTTCTATTTTCCTATCATAATTGTCTTATGATAGGAAAATGAATAGCTCCTGCATGCACACAAAAACGTCACAACTAACATGTCTCTCTTGTGTATCATTTCCATGCTTAGTATAGACCCCCC
The DNA here is from genome assembly GCF_002021735.2 of Oncorhynchus kisutch. NCBI lineage: Eukaryota > Metazoa > Chordata > Actinopteri > Salmoniformes > Salmonidae > Oncorhynchus > Oncorhynchus kisutch. The sequence goes on from NC_034183.2 coordinate 53,900,157, forward strand.
CCCCCCCCCCCCCCCCCCCCCCCGATTTAATGTGGGGGTGTTAGCTTAGACTGAGTCATTGTCACTGGCCTATTTTGAACATTGTGCAATCCCAACTTCTGACTCACACACAAGCACAGCTTTGAAATATAATGACTGGTGACACTTTATTTGGATAGAGCATCTAGAGATGGTGTTTGTAATTACAGACTATCAGTAACATTTCAACTATCTACTAACCCTACACCTAGCTCTAACCCTAACCTTAATCCTTCTCCTAACCCTAAATGTAGTCCTAACCCTAACCTCAACCCTAATCCTTTTTCTAAACCTCAACCTAAACGTAACCTCAGCACGCAGTTATTATGCCCATCAGTACGGTATCTAGAGATGGAAAAGCTGGACTATCCAAAATAAAGTGCGACAAAATGATTAGCTGACAGTATCTGTGTCAGGAATCTTGCTTCCATCCACATCTAACAACTGCATGAGGTTTGTATCGAGTCCCCAAAATATGTCCAGCTGAAAACATTTCTCTAAACATAGTACTTACTGGTATAGATTGTATCCGGTCATTTGCCTGCAAATTACCCTCCACTTATCACATATAAGGAAAACTATTCCCCAAAATCACAGTATTAATTTTCCGTCTGGAACACAACAACATCTCCTTTTCCTGTAACAGTGCCTGGGTAAACGAGATACCCTTTTTGGAAAATAGAGAGTCAAGACCATCTGCATCAATTTCCACAAATGAAAAATGTATGACAGCACACCACAGGATCTCTAATCACATCCCCTGCTTAGTTATTGTGGTTCTTGGCTCTTGTTTGCCATGTCCTTGGGCCTAGATTGAGGTTGGCTGGCGGGAGAACAGACCCACCTACCACAGCTCTCCATCGATGCTGGGTTTTTTGGCTAAGACAGAACAACAAACAGGTATGGTGGCAGTCCTAAAGGCTCTGAGATGATTAACCAAGTATAGTTCCTGAGATCAGGAATCAATTGCGCTGATATCTGGGGTTGTGATTTGAAAACAGAGCATCTGGACGCTGAGAAAGTAGGTAGCTCTATGTACCTGGGTTCATATCGATCACAGACTGAAGATACATAGTGACCTAGTTTGCTTCCTTCGCTAATTAACACAACGTCTAACAATCATAAATTTGTTACATGTGTTATTTACTGGTACAACAATAGCTTTTTCAGCGCTTGGAGAGACCGTGTAAAAAAAATTGCTGCCAATAGTCATAATAAGTACTGATCTGAATTTCCCTGAGACCTAGCTATGGGTGTGCATTGCAGCTCTCCTTTATGTCAAACTATCGTCTCAACCCTTGAGAAAACACATTTGCATGAACGCCATTCATAACAAACTTCATCATTACAGAAATATTCATTAAGAAAAGATCCTTCTTCCTCTTCAAAAAAAGAGAGCTATTGTCGAGTTGACGCAGCTACAGTACTAAAGCGATAGACGGAAACGGAGGATTCAAACCCTATGACTATGCAGCCTAAGCTACTGCCAGTGTGAAATGATTTGAAATAGGTCTAAATCCCTCACATGAAACAATACGTGCTCATGAGCTACTGTAGTAAAATAAGGAAATCCAATGAAGAAAGATAGTAGAAATGGAGCGAACAAAGAATAGAGGGAAGACACAAATAGAGAAATGTGTTTCATGATGCTCCGTGTTTTCACATGTTTATACATTTTCCAAAAGCTGTGGCAGTTTGTTTATTAAGGAACCAGGTCCATTCCTCGGGCAAATCGAGTGTTGTTGATGGTGTTAAAAAGCCCATAACCCACCTGGGATATAAAGCAATGTCAGCAAACTATGAGTCAACGTCTGACCCCGGTCAAGTTCAAAGTATCCAGAGAAATAGTCTATTCTCAAATCTGTCAGACAGGAACAAGAGGCCTGCCAGTCTAAACCAGACAGCTGATGTACAAAGTACACAGGGCGTGTAAAGCCTCCTCACTTCCCATCTTTATCATCACACAGACAGACAGTAGACCAGACAAGACAGAGAAAAGCTTCATTTTACGCCCTTCAATCATGACAACAACAATTACAAGCTGTACTCGAACTGCCATCTTCTCCTGACAAAACATCTGAAAATAAATTGTTACGAAACATAAATTGATGGCCACTTGTAATCTCAGGGGTGGGGGTAGAGGGGGGAGAAGGTTCATAACAAACTATTATGAAACATGACTGGTTTGTCATTTATAATTTCTGTAGGGGGTTCATCAGGGTGCTCACAGAGCCTAACACAGACCATCATCCGCTTAATGACGACACTTTGCATAAGCCTTTTAATTGTCCAGCTTTACTGACGTTCTCATTTATGGCTCCTGCCTTTTACATCATGTAAATACAACACAATTAGCAACTCTTCTCTATCCATCGGAGCGACAAACAGAGAACAAGCTGAGAGTGACCTCAACAATGTTTTGTTCCTATTCAGTGAGGTGCTGAGGGGTCACCTGTCTAGCTACTACTTGTGCTATACTATTTCTTCCCAGGCTCCCTCACTCCTAATTGGCGTCTCCTTCTATCGCTTGTGGAATGATTGAACAGTTTTATCGTATTCCATTACGGAAATGCAGCCTAAGAGGCAATCACGACTGCTTAATATCTCCACACAACCTGATGTCATTTCCAGATGTAATGTATGCAAGGGGAAGTGCCTGCCTTTAATGCTCCTTCATAATAATGTATAAAAATTGGTACATATAATGAATGTTAAGTACTTTACCTGGACGTTCTCCCGGAGGTCTGTGGCTTCCCTCAGAGGCTGGGTGGATGCCCTGAAGAGCTCGTCTACCACCTTGATACCGGTGGTCTTGCTGGAGGTGTACTCACGAGCCTTCTTGCCCTTCCTCACCGACAGGCCTCTCTTGTGGGCCTTGCCCCCTCCCCTTCTGTTGGTGATGGCCACATGTACGAACAGGGTACAGTTGGGTAGGAACTCCCCCGTCAGCGACTGCAAGGGGACATGCCTGTAGCCAGGCTGCAGACATTCAAAGGGGATTGTGTACTGGCCAATGAACTCGTCTCCGATGTAGTCGTCGTCCAGCACTACGAAGCGTAGCACCGCCAACTCCGGTAGGTTGATCTGGAACTCAAAGCTCTCGTCGAAGACGGGGTTGTCCCCGTTTTGAGAGACCGTCTTAGTCCTCTGCTCGGCGCAGTCAGCTGGGATGCCGTGGATCTCCGCATAGATGTAGGGTTCCACCACGTCTCCCTTTGCAGCGGAGCCCCTGGGCTTGGGCAGGTTCTGCCCGCTGATCACCTTGATGTGGAGAAGCTGGGCGGACACCCCTGGTAGGGATTCCCTGGCGTTGGCGCTGAAGTATGACACCTCCTCCCTCATGATGGCTGGTCGCAACACGTAGCCACAGTTCCCATTCTGCCTGAACCATCCCAGGTTGAGGTCCATCATCAGGCCCGGGGTCTGGTAGTTCATGGCTACAATCTGGCAACCACACTTCCAGAAGTCCTGGGGGTTCATGTTACTGGCGTCGATCCGCATCGGAGTGGGGTACACCCTGGAGAGAAAGCGCTTGTTGTAGCACACAAAGTCCTCGGGGAACTCGTTGGCGAACCTGTTGGCGTCGACCTCATTGAAAGAGCACATCTCCCAGTATTTCTGATCCCTCTTGGAGATGTCAAAGTCCCTGAACTGCACTGACTTACAGAGGGAGACCAGGTCTGACAGTTCCTTACACAGCCTCAGCCGTTTGCAGCCAAGGCCGTTGAGATGGTCCTTATCATCTGCCCCCACCCTCCTGGACATCTCCAGACCCTCCTCCTCATCAGTCACCTCCCCCTCTGACTCGGGGTAGTTTGGGGGCAGCCGCTTGCCCTTCAGCAGGATCTTACCCTTGAGTTCCTCTGGGGAGGGTAGGTAGTGGTCCTCTGAGCTGGGGGCATCCAAATACAGCTTGTCTCCAAGGATCTTCTTCATGTGCTGGGCCATGACCCTCTGCTGGGGGATACAGCAGTGTGTCACCAGGCAGAGGATGAGGGGGTACTCAGAGCTCTCAAATGCATACTGGTTTATAATATCCAAGACCTTGCAGAGGGCTAGCTGAGATGCCACCGAGTTCCCCACGTACACCACAGGTTCGTTGTCCGGGCCGTCCCACACAATGACCTCCAGGCTGCGGCAGCCCATCTTCAGGGCCCGGATGTAGCTGCTGATGTCGGAGGAGCCCCAGAAGTGGTCCTCGAGGAGGGAGGCGTTGTGCGAAGAGTTGATGTAGTAGTGGGAGAGCGGCTGGCTCATGTCCTGACACACCCGCTTGTGCTGGGGGTCGAAAATGTGACACTCTGAGGAGAGGAGGTAGTGCGTGAAGCCATCAATGGAGAGGCTGGCCTTCTCCCGGCCCTCGGCGGACGGCTCGTACTTCTGGACGATGCCCCGGCACATGTCCTCCGTCACGCCCTCCATGCCCTGCTCCACCTCCACAAACAGCATCAGGTCCTTGCTGTCCAGGTACTCCTTGTTGCTGGAGAACTGCACCAGCAGGAAGAAGATCTCTGGCCTCGTGCACAGCTCGCAGTAGGCCTCCACAAAGGTTTCCATGTCAATGTCCTCCCCATACTGGTCTTTGGCCTTCTGGAGCTCCTTGAACTTCAGCTCTATCCGGGACTCCTTCATGCCCGGATTGAGCCCCCTGATGATCTGGGTGGCCCTGAACAGGTCGATGTGGCCATTCCTCTCCATGTCAGCCAGCTCAAACACCGATCCGATCCAGGAGGTCCTCAGACTGGGCTGGCTAGGCTCAACCACATCTACCGTGTGCCTCCCGTAGGAGACCAAGTAGCGGAGGCCCATCACCCAGGTGCTGACCACATCAGCTGTGCTGGCCACCAGGTCCAGAGACTCATAGTTGTCCCCGTAGATGATGGAGAAAGCACACTCGTCTGGGAACTGGTCGGACAGGCCATTGCTGCGCAGCACAGGGGTCTTCTTCCCCAGACGGACCTCCTTGATGCTCTTGATCTCCAACTTGGCTTTCTCTGAGTCCTTCTTGGAGGGCTCCCAGCGGAGCCAGTGCATGTCCGGGTCCAGGAGGAAGTAGCGGTTGTACATGCGCGAGTTGGAGCGCACCTTCTTCATCTCGCAGCCCTCCATCATGAAGGCCATGCAGGCGGCTGTGCTGTTGATCTTACGGTCGTTGGGCATGGAGCTGAAGGAGACAGTCTTCTTCTGCCTCACCTGCCTCTGCTTGGAGCCATCCTGGAGAGAGTGAACGAGAGAGAGAGATCGAGAGAGAGAGAGAGAGAGAGAGAGAGAGAGAGAGATGGAGAGAGAGCGTTAGCAACACATTGACTTTTCTCATTCCAAACACATCCACATAAAACAGATTGATGAGACTGATATATAACTTTGATGACATAAGCCAGGAGAGTCAAAAACTAGGGAGACAGAGCAGAGCAGACCTTTCATCGCAAGGAGAGTTTACACCTACGTGGATGGATGTGTACACTGTGGACACAAAGTTTCAACACAGACTGTCCCTGTGCTGCTGGCAGGTAAAGATGGATCTGATTTACCTCCCTCTAAGTTCTGCTAAACCACACTGGTCCTGACAGCAGGCATTAATAACCAGTCATCAGAAGACCAGTTATGGAGGACATGGTAGGCATTTCTGTTTTCACGCAGCCGCCACCTTCCTTCCCCTGCTCACCCCTCACCAAGCCAAGCCCCCGGAGGCTTGGTCATTAGTGCCAGCCCAGTGCCATGGACGCCCCATGCCGTGCCTGCTCTGACACCTGACTGCCGGAAGAAATAACTAAATCAATGCTATTTTAAACAGATTCCTAACATTGTGCAACACAAAGACATTGGCCTTTTGGATGATACTCAGATGCATGTTTAAAATGTATATTTCCTTGTCTGATTATTCAGCTCCCAGTTTACATTGTGTAACTGCGTGGTGAAGGCTCCCACGGTCTCTCCTCAAGACAAATGGTAATATAATGCAGGCCGTACGAGGACTGTTTCCATTTAGAAGTGCAGCACTCAGTTTAATGATAGGACTATGAGGCAGCGGATTCCATTTTGTTTTGGCTCATGTTTCAATAGTGTAATTCCTCAAACACTCCTAAGGGCCTTCAAAACTCATTTCCAAACTACAATAGAGCTGCAAATGAGATTCTGATATTTTTCTTATTGCACACTCACAGGACTCTACACATTCACACACACAGATATTGATTACTGCATTGTTAGAATAAGAGCTTGCAAGAAAGGCTTTTCACTGTACTTGAGCACGTGACATTAAAACTAGAAACTTATCAGGGGGGGGATTCATTAACTTTGTATATTCATTTCCTTGTTAGAGGCAGACAACAGGCACTAGCAGAGCCTGTCTGCAATATTTGCAAAGCCCAGTGCACTTCTAATTAGTCTTATCTCCCTCAGTAACTCCTGGGCAGCTCTGGATCCTTACAGATTATAAGACTGGGGGAGACAGAGATAATGAGAGAGAGATAAACAGAGAGAAATAGAAAGACAGAGACAGGCAAAGAGGCTCCATACCTCCTGCCAAGAAATGGGGAAAGGTTCATTGTAACTGGCTTTCAGACCTACCACTGTACAGTATAGTAGATATTGTCTAATATCCCTATTGGACCTGTGTACTAAGATGGAGTGAGATAACACACACAGACACAGGGAATAATGACATCTGTGACACTAACTATTCCAAATGTGTATGAGTCTGTACATCTCCTTACTGAAAGATAAAGTGGGAATCGACTTGTAAGAGGTTTTCATGAAGGCACATCAGACATAACGAGCTATCGGCTTGTCACTTGCCATCGACTTAACTGAGCTCCAAAATCTTTCATGACACTAAATGGCGGAAAGATACTTAATCTAGCTCACTCACGTTCTACTGTCTGTGAATCTGAACTTTTTGTGAATCCTCTCTATTTGAATAAGTCTAAACTCTGAGACTTTACTTTGTGTTTTGGGAGGGAATAAGGTCACAAGGTCATCCAGGAGTGTGTATGTATGCCCCTCCCCTCCCCACCTCAGCAGATGCTTGTACAGACCTGACAAATCCCCCCCCAGAGCAAAGCCATCCATCTTACACCTGACAGGCAATAGCAGACGATGCCTGATGCGAAATCACGATTTCTCCGAAAAACAAGCATATCTCCGTGAAATGTCAACAGAGTACTGAGTGTAATGCATGCTTTTTTATTTTCAAAGCCTTTAACATTTAATTCAGCTTGTGTCATGTTCATATTTTTTTTTGAGACCCACGGAAACAACTTTCATATGACCACCACGACATGTCAAATCCTCAAAGTGCCGCCACTTTGTCAACAGAGCTCTGTTCTTATTATCGGATGTATTAGGTTACAGAATCCGACTTCTTGGACATAATGTTAGTGATATGTTAGGGAAAGACCCCACTGAACGACTCAGAACATATTTGTCTTGGTAAAATACATTTTATAACATAGGGAAGTGAAATTTCACCAAAGCGCGTTTTCACCCACTCTGGGCAGTGGGTGAATATCATTGAATTTCAACCTTTTGAAGTCAGAAGGTATTAGCCCTGGTTGAAAATAATGAAATGCCTAGTCCATTATGGATTCTCAGCACAGCATGTTAAAGCGTCTCAGTAACAGATGGAGTGTTGGGGACCAGTACACAGACCACCCAGATCAAAGGGTAAGCACAGCAGGCGTAAAAAAAAAAAAAACTGCCTCCAGTCAACGGCGAAAACAGGCCTTGGCTTTACCAGGGCACCCCACCACGGGGGCAGTGTCATGGGAGCCATAAACAATCTAAGGAAGGATAAATGCAGGTGTTTGTTTTTCGTTTCCCATACAGTTGTTGTGCGAAACAGTGGCAGGAATCATCGGGGTATAGTAAAACATAAACCACCTGCAAGACGGTCTGTTGGTTCAGCTGGAGGGAAGAGAAGTGCTACTTCACTCTCACTCAACAGACACCAGTGGTACAATAATAATAATAATAAATCATCATAATAATTTGTCCTATGTGTTTTTTGCATATCCCACTCCCCTTGACACACCCTTGGAGAGTGGGGTCACGGCCAGGGGTCAGCCATTATTGACAGAGGGAGTAAGATCGTGTCCCAAATGACACCCTATTCCCAAAATAGTGCTCTACTTTTGATAAGGGTCCAGTGCACTACATAGGGAATAGAGTGCCTTTGGGACGCAGCTCACAACATCATGGAACACCACACCACCACCCACCCTGCATGGGCTCCCCACCCCCTCCCCCTGCTCCCTTTCCTCCGACACACTCCCCTCTCTCCCCCTAGCGCCCACATCGATGACGCAGGGGGCAATAATTACGAGATCACATTTCACCCCCATCCTGGACTCTTTAACCATGGCTTCCAAGTCCCTCCCCATTTGGCTTCTTCACGGGACAAGAAAACTACAGACGGCGTCTGAAAGGTCAAAGGGTGTGGGTAATCTTGTGTTTCATTAGCCGACCCTCCGTGAAGTTATAATTAGCTTGAGGGCTCAGCAGGACAAGCTGTTGCTCTCTGATCTCCCTACATCACATTAAAGCAGGCACACAGAAGGTGCGTGCGTGTGGGATCTGTGTGTATACATGCCTGGGCGTGGGTGTGTGTGGACTGCAACATTTTCATTGTCACACAGATACTGTTTTGTTGCGTTTTCATCTTGATTTAACCTACAACAGCCGCATTGATTGCCAGAGACGGTTGGGGAACTTTGGGCTTGGTTGTTCAAATGTTCGATTAAACCACAGCCTTAAAAGGACAGCAGGAGACAAGAAGGTCACGATAACAATCAACAACAAAAAAATCAACAAGAAATGAAATACAATAATTAGTCAGTTAGGACGAAACTCCTGACCCTTTCACATGTTTTTCTCGGCCACTTCCATTTAACCTCCAATTCCTGTTTCCTAGACCCAAGCACAATGCACACACCAATAAACCCATCCATGCATCTCTCTCTCTCCCTCTCTGTCTCTCTCTGTCCATCTCCCTCTCTCTGTCTCTCCCTTCAACCCCTCCACTTCATGTTCTCACCCCTCCCTCCAGGCTGTTTCCTGGCAGAGGTGTCAGTTAGTCCCATCCCCGTTCCGGTGGTCAGCTCAGCTGCAGGTCAACTTAGCCTAATCTCGCCTCCCTCACCTGTTGCTGCTGTTGCTGGGGTGACAGGGGGTATTTTGGTAGTCGTGTGTGAAGGCGGCTGAGTGCCCCCAGCGGGGTTCGGGGTGGGTGGGGATGGGGGGGTAAGGGGGGTTTATGACTGGGCCTGATGGAGTGGTGACGCTGATGGGGACAGGCAGGCTGTGAGACAGGCCCCATCGTCCAGTGAAGGGCAGCATCACACCCGCTCTCCTCACATCAACCCTGTCTGTCTGTCTGTCTGTCTGTCACACGCTCCTCTGACTACCACTAACCTATAAACAGGTCCGACGTGGAGAATGCTCCCCACTTAACTTTAAAGACAACCAGTGTGACCAGCCTTGTGAGGTCCACTGTAGCGGGTACACAAGACTGGTTTGTTAGATCTGGACGAAGATATGTCCTGTTTGACATAAAAGGTCGACTCGATTGGCTGAAAGTCAAGTCAGTTTATAATAGAAATGCATTTATTTCATTTTTATTTCACCTTTTTTTAACCAGGTAAGGTAGTTGAGAACAAGTTCTCATTTACAATTGCGACCTGGCCAAGATAAAGCAGTTCGACAGATACAACAACACAGAGTTACACATGGAGTAAAACAAACATACAGTCAATAATACAGTAGAAACAAGTCTATATATGATGTGAGCAAATGAGGTGAGATAAGGGGGTTAAAGGCAAAAAAAGGCCATGGTGGCAAAGTAAATACAATATAGCAAGTAAAATATACTAATATACAATATACCACGGCTAAGGGCCGTATCCAGGCACTCCGCATTGCGTCTTGCCGAAGAACAGGCCTTAGCCGTAGTATATTGGCCATATACCACACCCCCTCGGGCCTTATTGCTTAAATATCCCATTGACTGCATATTATGAACCTTAACCAACCATAGGGAAGACTTGGGAGGCTGCTGCAAGGTATATGTACTTCTTTATCCATATCCTTCTAGGATCCATCTAGGATCCATCTAGGATCCATCACAGAATCCATTAGCTCCTCTCCAAATCGCCCATACCTTTCTCATGTGTCCCTACCCTCTGTCTATCATTCCCTCCCCCAGCCCGTGTCGTTGTAGGAATGTGTCGTTGTGGCCCTGCCTGCCCCTCCCCAGGGCCAGATGGGAGTCTGCGAAGGACCTCGGGGGTGCCCTGTCTGCCTGACCTCTCCCACTACAGCATGGCTACACAGGGCTGCTCAGAGAGAGAGGCAGTGGAGCTGCACACTGCTCTTACATACACAAACAAACAGCTCAGACACTCAAATAACACACATCTCCACACAGGATAGATAAGGCTGCTGCCACATGCCAATGCACAGGCCTGTAGAGTGTGAAGGCCAACTGTGTGCTTTGCTGTGCTGAATCCACAGTGTTGAATAGGACAGTGATGACTGCGTCCCCTTAGGGATGGTTATCTCTTCCTGTGGGACTTATTGCTCCATTCACTACGCCACTGCACCGGCAGGCCTGTCTGGGATGCTTAGTACTAGAGCAAAACGACTCTGCTAAAGTCCTTGTACCACATCCTCTGCAACAAGTAGAATGTCATGAAGAACTCCATGGATCTCTAGCTGGAGCCATGAATAACACACACCACAGGGCCGTGGGGGAAAGGGAGGAAAAGCGGAACAGAGGGGAGTGGATGACGTCATCTTTCTCTATCTCTCCAAACACACAGTGACTCATGGGGGAGATGAGCAGAGGAAGGGATCAGAGCATGAAAGCCTACACACAGACACACGCAATGGGACAAGCAGTCACGGCTCCGGCTACGCTACACAGTCCTGCATACATACAGTACAGACAGGCAGAGGAGCCATAAGCCTGGTGGATTTGACAGGTCAGCGCGGCCGGTGAGGTGAGCCCTGCAGCTTGTCCCAGCACCGTGACAGGTCAGCGCGTCCGGTGAGGTGAGCCCTGCAGCTTGTCACAGCACCGTGACAGGTCAGCGCGGCTGGTGAGGTGAGCCCTGCAGCTTGTCCCAGCACCGTGACAGGTTATCAGGGGTAAGACTACACTGATCTGGTATTACCACACCATGCAGGCATTACCCAACCCCCCCCCCCCCCCTTTCCCTCATCACCATCACACACTGGGTGATACCTGAATCCAGCTACAGCCTGTGCTGAGCACATATCACTCACCTTTTACAAGGGCAAAACGCAACAGGAAAGATGTGGAAAGAGATTGGCGAGGAGAGAGAGAGAGAGGGGAAGAGAGAGATTCACACAGCCCGTGTCAACATTCTGGTATTTGTTAAGCTAATCTCTCACATGAAGGCAGTTTAGAGTCTCACATGGTGAGTTTGAATCTCACCCACGCGGAAGATGTTCATGAGAAAACCTGTCTTAACAGAATCTCAGCGAGCCAGTCTGAGGAAATCCCACTCGGTGAAGCCATCCAAACCCACAACTCAGCAGCATTGTTCCAGTTTTAACAGACATACTCTACCACTCAAAAGCTTGAGGTCACTTGGAAATGTCCTTGTTTTCCAATGAAAACATACATGAAATGAGTTGCAAAATGAATAGGAAATATAGTCAAGTCGTTGACAAGGTTATACATAATGATTTGTAATTGAAATAATAATTGTGTCCTTCAAACTTTGCTTTCGTCAAAGAATCCTCCATTTTCAGCAATTACAGCCTTGCAGACCTTTGGCATTCTAGTTGTCCATTTGTTGTGGTAATCTGAAGAGATTTCACCCCATGCTTCCTGAAGCACGTCCCACAAACTGGATTGGCTTGATAGGCACTTCAAACTGCTCCCACAACAGCTCAATAGGGTTGAGATCCGGTGACTGTGCTGGCCACCCCATAATAAACAGAATACCAGCTGACTGCTTCTTCCCTATGTAGTTCTTGCATAGTTTGGAGCTGTGCTTTGGGTCATTGTCCTGTTGTAGGAGGAAATTGGCTCCAATTAAGCGCCATCCACAAGTTATGGCATGGTGTTGCAAAATGGAGTGATAGCCTTCCCTCTTCAAGATCCTTTTTACCCTGTAGAAATCTCCCACTTTACAACCACCAAAGCACCCCAGACTAGAGGTCAACCGATATAGATTTTTCAACACCGATGCGATACCGATTATTGGAGGACCAAAAAAAAACTGATACCGATTAAATCGGACGATTGTTTTATATATATATTTGAAATAATGACAATTACAACAATACTGAATTAACAATGAACACTTATTTTAACTTAATATAATACATAAATAATATCTATTTAGTCTCAAATAAATAATGAAACATGTTCAATTTGGTTTAAATAATGCAAAAACACAGTGTTGGTTAAGAAAGTAAAAGTGCAATATGTACCATGTGAAAGCTGGTGGTTCAATATTCCCAGTTCTTCCATATTCCCAGTAAATAAATATTAGGTTGCAGTCAATATAGGAATTATGACACGTCGACTATTTCTCTCTATACCATTTGTATTTCATATACCTTTGACTATTGGATGTTCTAACAGGCTCTTTAGTATTGCCAGCCTAATCTCGGGAGTTGATAGGCTTGAAGTCATAAACAGCACTGTGATCAAGGATTGCTAGAGCTGCTGGCAAACGCAGTAAAGTTTGAATGAATGCTTACGAGCCTGCTGCTGCCTACCACCACTCAGTCAGACTGCTCTATCAAATATCAAATCATAGACTTAATTATAATATAATAAACACAGAAATATGGTCATTAATATGGTCAAATCCGGAAACTATCATTTTGAAAACTAAACGTTTATTCTTTCAGTGAAATACGGAACTGTTCCGTATTTTATCAAACGGGTGGCAACCCTAAGTCTAAATATTGCTGTTACATTGCACAACCTTCAATGTTATGTCATAATTATGTAAAATTCTGGCAAATTAGTTCGCAACGAGCCAGGTGGCCCAAACTGTTGCATATACCCTGACTTCCCTTGTTAATATTGCCTGCTAACATGAATTTCTTTGAACTAAATATGCAGGTTTTAAAATATAATTCTGTGTATTGATTTTAAGAAAGGCAAAAGATGTTGATGGTTAGGTACATTCGTGCAACGATTGTGCTTTTTTCACGAATGTGCTTTTGTTAAATTATCACCTGTTTTGCAAAGTAGGCTGTGATTCGATAATAAATTAACAGGCACCGCATTGATTACATGCAACGCAGGACAAGCTAGTTAACCTAGTAATATCATCAACCATGTGTAGTTAACTAGTGATTATGTGAAGATTGATTGTTTTTTATAAGATAAGTTTAATGCTAGCTAGCACTTTCCATGGCTCCTTACTGCAGGTGGTCAGCCTGCCACGCAGTTTCTTCGTGGAATGCAATATAATCGGTGTCCAAAAATGCAGATTACCGATTGTCATGAAAACTTGAAATCGGCCCTAATTAATCGGCCACCATGGTTGTCAGATGGCGTCCAGCACTCCTCCAGTATCTTTACATTTTTTCTGCATCTCACAAATGTTCTTCTTGGTGATCCGAACACCTCAAACTTAGATTTGTCTGTCCATAACACTTTTTTTCCATTCTTCCTCTGTCCAGTGTCTGTGTTCTTTTGCCCATCTTAATATTTTCATTTTATTGGCCAGTCTGAGATATGGCTTTTTCTTTGCAACTCTGCCTAGAAGGCCGGCATCCCGGGGGCACCTCTTCACTGTTGACGTTGAGACTGGGGTTTGCGGGTACTATTTAATGAAGCTGCCAGTTGAGGACTTGTGAGGTGTCTGTTTCTCAAACTAGACACTAATGTACTTGTCCTCTTGCTCAGTTGTGCACCGGGGCCTCACTCCTCTTTCTATTCTGGTTAGAGCCAGTTTGCACTGTTCTGTGAAGGGAATAGTACACACTCACTTGGAATAGCCTTCATTTCTCAGAACAAGAATAGACGAGTTACAGAAGAAAGTTCTTTGTTTCTGGCCATTTTGAATCTGTAATCGAACCCACAAATGCTGATGCTCCAGATACTCAACTAGTCTAAAGAAGGCCAGTTTTATTGCTTCTTTCATCAGAACAACAGTTTTCAGTTGTGATAACATCATTGCAAAAGGGTTTTCTAATGATCAATTAGCCTTTTAAAATTATAAACTTGGATTGGAACACAGGAGAGATGGTTGCTGATAATGGGCCTCTGTAGGCCTATGTAAATATTCCATTTGAAAAAATCTGCCTTTTCCAGCTACAATTGTCATTTACAACATTAACAATGTCTACACTGTATTTTTTATCAATCTTATGTTATTTTAATGGACAAAAAATGTGATTTTCTTTAAAAAACAAGTACATTTCTAAGTGACCCCAAACTTTGGAACACTAGTGTCGCTAGTAGCTAAATCCCACTCAGTAAGTAGTTCACTAATGCAGTGTGTGTGTGTGTGTGTGTGTGTATGTGTGTGTGTGTAGGTGCGCTCTACTATGGATGTGCCCTAAAAACTAAAACCAATACAGTATGTGTTAACGCTCTTTCCATTTCTTCTCTAATAATGACAGGAAACTCTCTGGAGAACTTTCAACAAGCCTAACTGCACCGAACAATCCATTAAGAACAGGGCCACGGAGAGGCTAGCTGGTCAATGGTATTGAACTCCCGTATACCAAAAGTAATAACAGGGGAGAGAGACTTATAGGCCGTTCTAAATAAATCAGTTACAACAGAATGTGTAAACGCTGTGTTTCTTTTTACTGTCCGTCATGAAACCCTTCGATACATGTAGTCTGCTGACAGTAGGCCGATGGTGGAGGCTGGAGGGTCGTTCATCATATCCCACCTTTCTGAATATGGGGAGGGAGGGAGGGAGCAGCTCTCCTCTCCTGTATTTCATCTGTCTCATTTCCCTGTTGATTGCCTCTCCTCTACCTCTCTTCTCTCATTCTCTCCATCCAGGCCCATGCATCTCCGATGGGGCCAATTATCTAGTCCTGTACATTACTATTTCAGCCCTGTGACGGGTAGAGAAACTGAACGGGGGAGGAGCGTACGCCCTCTGAAGGGGACACTTACGGAGGAGGGAAGATGTAGGTGGGTGTAAGATGGAGGGGGGGTTGGAGGGTGGTAAGATAGAAGGGTTGACATGGGGGGGTCGTTTCCTGTCTCATCTCTCGGAGGTTAGAGAATGTTCTTTGAACCATAATGTTTTAAATCACTCTTCCTAGATGTTCTAAGAAACATGGTATCTCCGTGGATTAGGTTAGATAAGTGTTGCTGTCGCCTGCATCGCAATGTCTCACATTGTCATATTGTCTCTCTCTGTTGAATCACATTCTTAATGCTTAGAAGGTACATTTTCTCTTAAGGTTTTCCCACTGTGTGTGTGTGGTTTGGTTTTATTATCTTTGTGGGGACCAGAAGTCCTCACAAGGATAGTTGAACAAGGAAAAGTTGGGGGCATTTCGCCAGTCCAAAAGTAGGGGCATTTCGCCAGTCCAAAAGTGGGGGCATTTTGCCAGTCCAAAAGTGGGGGCATTTTAGAGTTAGGGGTTAGGTTCAGGGTTAAAATTAGGGTTAGGGTAGGATTAGAGTTAGAGTTAGGGGTTAGGTTCAGGGTTAAAATTAGGGTTAGGGTAGGATTAGAGTTAGGGGTTAGGTTCAGGGTTATAATTCGGGTTAGGGTAGGATTAGAGTTAGGGGTTAGGTTCAGGGTTACAATTAGGGTTAGGATAGGATTAGAGTTAGGGGTTAGGTTCAGGGTTAGGAGTTATGTGTATGACCTCTTACACTTGATGTGAGCATTTTCTGAAGCTCACTGAATCTGCTCATTTTTGGTATCTGCCATCTCAGATCCACCATGTCCCATCACCTCTGAATACCCCTCCTTAGCTGATCACAACAACCTATCACTGCTCCTGTGTGTGCCATTACACTTTGTTGGTGATTGGTGGACCAGTGGATCAATGGACATATTTCCAATTCAACATGTTCAGTTCATTTAAAAAATGGAATAGTAACATGAAAGCCTTCCAGTCATATTCCAGTCATGTTTGTCATTGTCACATTTTCCTACAGTGTGATGTTCGATTAGGTTTTACATGAATGGTTTTTTGCTCAGTTCCACATTGATGACTTCTGATGAAGGAGGTGTAATTGTTGACACTGGTGCGTTGACACATGGGTCTCTCCAAACCCCTTACCGATATCTGCCGCGCTAGCTAGTCACTGAGCCGCAATCAAGACATTAGATTGATGCTGCAGAAACAATTAAGGCAGGGCTAGTGGTGTGTGCTGGCATCGTTGGCATGTCCCCCACGGGAAATTATTCATCACCGCCCGAATACCAACTAACAGAGGCAGATGTTTTTAACCAA
The DNA here is from genome assembly GCF_002021735.2 of Oncorhynchus kisutch. Lineage (NCBI taxonomy): Eukaryota > Metazoa > Chordata > Actinopteri > Salmoniformes > Salmonidae > Oncorhynchus > Oncorhynchus kisutch. The sequence goes on from NC_034183.2 coordinate 53,916,603, forward strand.
CTCACAAAGAATCGCATTTGAGAGAGAGAGAGAGAATGAGAGAGAGAGAGAGAGAGAGAGAGAGAGAGAGAGAGAGAGAGAGAGAGATAGAGAGAGAGAGAGAAAGAGCGAAAGTGAGAGAAAGAGAGAGAGCGAGAGAAAGAGAGAGAGCGAGAGAAAGAGAGAGCGAGAGAGAGAAAGAAAGAGCGAGAGAAAGAGAGAGAGCGAGAGAGAGAGAGAGAGAGAGAGGTAAAGAAATGTGTGTGAGTGTGAGTGAGGATAGCCTACTGTTGACATGACTTCCATACTTCCTCCTCTCTGAGTTTATTGTAGCCATTCTAGATTTACAGGAACATTACTGCTACTCACCTTCTTTTTTTTTCTTCTTTTTTTTCTCTGATGATAAGGAATGTTGTAGCTCCTCGGCCACATGACGGAATGTCAAGACTGCTGTTCCCTAAAGGCCTCGAACCTAATTTAAACACAGCAGCAATATCTTACGACTAGGCCTATACCTCCATGATCGGAACAAACAACACACATACAGCCTGTAGCTGTGTGGTAAATGTTACGGAGAGAGCGAGAGAGTGAGCGTCAGCTTGGTTGATCACAGACAGAGGGAACAGATGAATGGACAGTAGTGCGATTGAGAGGAAATATCATGCTGCCAGTCCTTTGTCACACATCTCCACGGCATTTAGTCCCGCCTTGGAGGAAAGGCTTTCATGTGATATGACAGACAGCCAGCAGATCAAAGACACACAGAGAGAACGGGAGAGAGAGGGGGGGGGAGAGAAAGACAGAAAGAGAACAGAGGACATAGGGACACAGATTCTATCAATGCAATCAAATACAAATGAACTGGTTCCCCCCCGGTACCCAGCCCTGAAACTTCAACCGGTGTTGGAGTGTGAGCTGCAGCAGTCAGCATATGAAGGTTCTCTGGCTATAAATAAATGCATTATGGGACAGAGAGAGAGAGGCCGGTACGTTTTCCTAGTTGGCCTCTCCTCTCTTCGGCCCCCTGAATACCTCAGCCCATCGCCGCGGCGACTGTGGTAACCTTGACTGCAGTCTGCAATGCAGCTGAAGGGGGAAGAGAGGTGCCCCTTCCTGTTTGATTGTCGCCTGAGAGTTGTACAGCTGCTGCAGTGCACCTCCACTCCAAGGCAGGAGGGGAATCCTGTCCTGTTCACACGCAGACACACACACACACACACAATCTAGTTTCTCCAACATCTCCTTTTTCGAGGTCATCATTGATGTCCTGAATCCATGCATACAATTACTACAATATGACACACACTCAATACAGTCCGGCAATCTATTCTTGACCTCCTCATACATACATACACTACCGTTCAAAAGTTTGGGGCCACTTACAAATGTCCTTGTTTTTGAAAGAAAAGCAAATTTTTTGTCCATTAAAATAACATCAAATGATCAGAAATACAGTGTAGACACTGTTAATGTTGGAAATTATTATTGTAGCTGGAAATGGCAGATTTTTTAAGGAATATCTACATAGGCGTACAGAGGCCCATTATCAGCAACCATCACTCCTGTGTTCCAATGGCACGTTGTGTTAGCTAATCCAAGTTTATAATTTTAAAAAGCTAACTGGTCATTAGAAACCCCTTTTGCAATTATGTTAGCATAGCTGAAAACTGCATTCATAAACACACCAGGCAGCAAGCATGGACACACACACACTGTCAGAGGGAGGGGTGGTCTAATTGGCTGCTGTTCAGTAGAGCTCAGTCACCTGAGTAGGAGTTAAGGAGGGAGTGGTAGAAGGCCAGGCAGATTACTACACAATGGGCCAGAAGTTTTTGTAAAAAAAAAAAAAAACTCTTTCTCTCACTCTGTATTTGGCTAAATAAAAATATGTCTCGGAGGGCTTTTGGTGAATGATGCGTTTTCTTTCTGACACATTCCACGCCCGCAAAGCGCGTGCCTGTGAAGCCCACTCAACTCTATAAATACTCCCCAGCAGCCTGCTCCTCTCCTGGGCTCCTTCTGTCTCCGTCTCCCTGAGAGGCCTGGAGATGCAGCAGCCCTTCGCTATCATTGTTTCTTCTGCCTTCTCCAGAGAGAAGAACTCACCCCAGATTCACCATCCAGGCAGGCAACATTTCTCTCTCTCTCTCTCTCCTACAGTGCGGGTAAATCGTAATGGCTTAGGGCTGACTTGTAGTGCCAGAGTGGAACTTGTAATAACACGGTCTGTGTTCAGAACAGGGAACGGGGAGGGGAGGTAGATACTGTCTCATTGACTCTAGTTAACCAACATCACCTGTTAACTCTTTTTATCTTCCATGATTAGAACAGCCTCTCCTTCATTGACGTGAGATAATTCTGTCTTGAAGAATTACATTAGCTTTGATACGATTTACACCTTCATTGCACAGTTCCTGTGAAAGAGACAAATGTAGGCCATGGTTGAGCAGGAGGCTGGAGGACTCAAGGTGATGGGGGGCTGCAGCGTGCCCAGGAAGGGATCGACTGCAGCGGGGAGGAAGGAGGGATGTCAGGGTCAGGTCTGCTGATGGATGGAGAGGAGAGAAACCAGAGAGGAGACAGAGTGGAGCCCGCTATCCACCCATAGGGCCAGCCAGGGGGAACGCAGGGAAAGCGTGAGGGAGCGGACCCTATTTTTAGAGCTGCCACAGCACGTTCTTAAACCACCCATCTGGCATCTCTTCGTCTTCTCTAAAGGTCAGGATTCCCTCAGAGAGCGGGAATGGGGGGAGATGAAAGCAGAGAAGCCGGGAAAAGCTTTAAGAGCACAAGCTGACACCTCTGCCCCCCGTGTCATCTGACCCACTTTCACTGCATGGCAACCTGATTCCCCTGGTATGTAGGACACAAAGCAGTGGATTGTGGGACTGGTAGGAGGCTGCGACTGAGGCTGGGGATGAGGCTTGGGCTGGAGCTGAGGCTGAGGTCAGGTGAGGGCAGCCTTGTGGCATGTGCGTGTCTGCAGGGTGTTAGGGGGTGCAGAAGGCTATTATCTCCTCAGGCTCAGTGCAGAGAGAGGTTCCCTGCGGCAGGGTCAGGGACATCACACTGAGCGGTGTTATTGACTACCATCACATTCATTGATTCTTGGAAAATAGCACTGAGTGACACGGGAGAGAGACAAAGCGAGAGACAGACAGAGTGAAAAGTGAAAATCTGTGTTGGAAGGAGAAGCTGCCGAAGCGTGTTTGACCAAAGAACAAGTACGTTTACTTGACATTTGCTCTAAGTGCCTTCTAAGGTAGGTAGCCCAGCGGTTAAGAGCGTTGGGCCAGTAACCGAAAGGTCGCTAGCCGACTAGGTGAAAAAATCTGTTGAAGTGCCCTTGAGCAAGGCACTCAACCCTAATTGCTCCCTGTAACTCGCGCTAGATAAGAGCGTCTGCTAAATGACTCAAATGTAAGGTTTGAGCGTCAGGAGAGAGTTTTCATGGCCAATGCAACTGATGTCCCACTGAATGTCCGTAAATAGGCTCTTTATCCTATGACATTGGCTGAGACTATTGCGTTCATATGAATGGGTCAGAATTCAGCACCGCCTGAACCTGTATTGAAACCCAAGATAAGTGTGAGGGTGTGTGAGGCCTGAGGAGAGTTGCGTCCTCCATCATTTCACCAGTCTACAGAAGCTATATCCTTAATGTATTTATGTACCTCAACCAAGGCTGCGTTCTCATTTTCTCTCCTTCTACGGGTCCAGGTATTGGATATGACTACACTTCCAGAAAATATGACGCTATCTAGGACCTAAAAGGGTTCTTTGGCTGTCCCCGTTTTGGTTCCATGTAAAAACCCTTTCCACAGAGGGTTCTACATCGAAACCAAAAAGAATTCTACCTGGAACCAAAAAGGGTTCTCCTATGGGGACAGCGGAAGAAACCTTTAGGAACAGTTTTTTCTAAGAGTGTACACAACCACTCACTCAGTTTATTTTATGCATCACAACACCACTCTGCACCAAGGAGTTCCTCCGCAAACAAGCTGCTTTCTTCAGTGTGATGAGGGAACATCACGTAAACAGCAGAGACAATGATCTGCCTCACTTTCTCTCTCTCTCTCTCCTTCTCTCTCATCATCATTTACTCAGCATTACATCTAGCTAGGGTTGGGAAGCCACTGGTCATTTTCCAAAGTTACTGTAATCTTCAGTAATTTTGGTAATTAACAGATCATCTATGGTAATCTATGATAACTTTGGTAATTTATACTTAAAATAATTTGTTGTAATTATTTACATATTGTATTCATTTTGTATATCTATGTCCATATTGTCCATGGGTTTCTAGAGGATAGACCATATGGGTCAATCTGGGTTAATCTAAATAACCTCTAATCAACAAAGGAATTCATTTAAATTAAATTAGCAAATTTTCCAACTATTGACTTTTTTCAAATACATATTAACAGTCAAATAAATAAGTGTCAAAATATATAAAGGATATGTCATACTAAAAACCTCATATTTAACACTAATGCTATTCACACTAAGTTGATGGTTTATATTTAGGATCATGTTTAAGCGCTTCGTCATTCAACTTTTTATTTTAAAATCATCTTATTTGATTATTTTATATATTTTATCCCCTAGACATCCTAGGTTAGAAATACTAACTTAGACACCTACCTTTTTGAGAAAAACATGTAATATTTGTTAAACAACATCTCTTTCTCTAAGCAACTGCAATTGCAATTTCAACACCATTAAGTTTGCTGATGACACGACGGTGGTAGGCCTGATCACCGACGACGATTAGACAGCCTACAGGGAGGAGGACTGTGACCTGGCTGTGTGGTGCCAGGACAACAACCTTCTCTTCAACGTCAGCAAGACAAAGGAGCTGATCGTGGACTTACAGGAAACGGAGGGCCGAGCACGCCCCCATCCACATCGACGGGGCTGTAGTGGAGCTTCAGGTTTCTCGCTGTCCACATCACTAAGGAATTAACATGGTCTACACACACCAACACAATCGTCAAGAAGGCATGACAACACCTGTTCCCCCTTTTAGTAGGCTTAAAAGATTTGGCATGGGCCCTCAGATCCTCCAAAAGTTATACAGCTGCACCACTGAGAGCATCTTGACTGGCTGCAACACCACTTGGTATGGCAACTGCTTGGCATCCAACCTCAAGGCACTACAGAGGGTAGTGCGTACGGCCCAGTACATCACTGGGGCTGAGCTCCCTGCCATCCAGGACCTCTATACCAGGCGGTGTCAGAGGAAGGCCCCCCAAAAAAATACAGCCACCCTAGTCATAGACTGTTCTCTCTGCTACCGCACGGCAAGCTGTACCGATGCACAAAGTCTGGACTCTCGAAAAGCATTTACCCCAAAGCCATAAGACTGCTAACAGTTAACCAAAAAGCTACCAGGACTATCAGCATTTTGCACTCTTTTGACTCAACACATACGCTGCTGCTAGGGCTTATTATCTATCCTGTAGCCTCATTGTGTATTTATTCCTTGGGATATTATCTTTGTACTATTTTTCAATTATTATGCAGTCCTATGTGCCACAGTAGATGTGACCCTGGTTGACTCAGCTAACAGGGGACTTCTCTACCGCCTGTTCAATGAGAATCAGGACATAACACAGCCTGTCTCAACAGTTGTTTCACTACAACTAGCGCATATGAAGCATGAAGCACGTCAGATTCAGGCTGCCTTGGGTTAATTGCTAGACCTGTACCAAAACCAAAATTGAAAAAGTTTGAATCATTTAAAAATAAATCCTACACTAGGTGAATCACCTTTTGATGCAGTGCCAAAAAGAGGAGGATAAAAAGAGGAGATAAGATGCTAAGTGGTTCCTCCAGTGTTATTCCGGCTCCTCTCCTGCAGTGCATGTGTACCCCATGCTGTGTGTTGGCAGGCAGACTAACAGCACCACCACCACAGCAGCTCTACAGCCCAGCTCAGCTGCTACATCACAGTGATGTTTATGGGAAGACCTGCCCGGGCTAGTCCCTCTCTAGTCCCTGTCATTACTGTTCTCCACAGGGGTGCTCACACTGCTGTTGCCTGGTGATAGCCGGGATTGAGGGACACCTTTGCCCCCTTATCCTACCCTCCCTACCCCGCTCTAGCCCTCTCTCTCTCTCCTGTGGGCCTCAGACCCCTCCGTTTCCCTGCCTCGCTTACCACCACACCCTGTATGCATCCCACCCTTGAGAGGAGAGTGTGTGTGACAGAGAGAGAGAGAGAGAGAGAGAGAGAGAGAGAGAGAGAGAGGGAGAGAGAGAGAGAGAGAGAGGAGAGA